>NC_058053.1:28524887-28824887 GCF_020085105.1 Siniperca chuatsi
GGAAGTCTGCACCGTCGCTGGTGCACGGCGACCACAGACCACACCAACACACCTGGACAGGTGCTGGTTAAAACAGTCTAACGCAGCCTGTGCTGCTGGAGAAACGGGTTCCTGACGGAGGGAGGGGCGGAGACTGGCGGCGGGTTTGTGAAGCGGCGTGGGAAACGTGCTGTTAGCTGCTCGGCGCCGGTCTCTGCAGCTGGTGTCTGTATTCAGCCCAGAGACCTTCACACAGAGCCAGGCTAGCTGTGCCCAGCCTTTATGCTAAGCTAGGCTAAGCTAAAGCTAAGGTCCGCTGGCTGAAGCTTCATCTGTAACTGACAGTCATGAGCGTGAAAGCAAATATGTGTATTTCTCAACAGGCTGAAGCGTTCCTGATTATTTCGGCTCCGGAGCGTCCAGCTGCGAGTAGTCACGCAGCAGAAGACGAACCGGGAACTATTTAGGTTTAGGAATAATCGTTTTTGTCATATTTTTTTTTAAGCAAAGTTGTCAAATATTTGGTGATTTCATTTCGAACACAAAGACATGACTTTAGGAAAGCGTAACAGCACTACTTCTTGACACTTTCTGAACAGAATGATTCATGGAGAAAACAATCTGCAGATGAATCAATAATCAAGCTAATTGTTAGTTGGAGCCCTAATCGTGTGTCTGTCTCTGTCAGGCTTTCGTGGTGAAATAAAGGTTCAATTAAAGACGTTAAAAACTCGCAGAAAAACCATCTGAACCGGGAAACGGCAGTTTTCCTGGCTCCTGGCTGCAGGCCGGTGAAATCATCCTGAGCAGCCCCCTCCCCCCCCCCTCCTCGTCCCCTGCCTGGTGTTTTTCCTCTCTCTTCGTCCTGATGTCATTAACGGTGATTTATACGAGGGCCCTCTGGAACACGGATGGTGCCAATAGGTGGGATGCGGGTACATCGCCCCCGGCCGCCGCCGCCCCGCCTCCCCCGCTCCTCACCGCGCCGTGATTGATCAACACACACACACTACGCAAAGCAGAGGGCCACACGCACCAGCGCACGGTTCGTGGGTGTGTTTTGTTTCAGGAGACATCAGCTTGTGTGTGCGTGCAGCCGTGTGATGAATAGGGAGGCTCGTCCGCGGAGACCCGGAGCTTTGTTTTGGAAAGCAGGCCGGCGCTGTCTTGAATTCCTCGCTTGGCTTTTAGTATTCTGCTCGAACATCTGTGCCAACGCAAACAAGCCCCGATGAATTCATTCACAGTTTCAACAGATACACATTTCACATTTTCCACTGTGTGTGTTTTTCCCCCAGTAAGGAGAAGGGAAGTATTCTCTTTCTGCGTCTGAAGCTGCCCATGAGCCTCACACCGCTGCTGCGGTTCGAATCCAGCCAGATTTGAATCCTGCTCTGCTGCTAAACTCTTTATTAGTGGACCAGACCGCAGCATCCAGAGCTAACACTTCCTACCGTGTGACGCTTATGATGAGCGTGCACGGCGAGGTAACGTGGCTGATAATGGCACGCTTAATTCAGCGGAGCTGTTGCCAGGCAACCGACGGAGACTCCAGGAAGCGAACGGTCCCAGCCGAGAAACCAGAAGCTGACGAGATGTGACGCCAGGCTAGCTGTTTCCCCCCGTTTCCAGTGTTTGTGCTAAGCTAAGCTAACCAGCTGCTGGCTTTAGTTTCATATTAACAGACGGACACGAGAGTGGCATCGTTAACGTGTCGTCACCTTTTTAGTTGAACTTGTTAGCTAACAGCGGCTTGTTTCCGCCTCCAGCAGCTACAGAGTCACATGACGCTTCATCAGGAGGCGTGTCAGAGTGACATGACGCTTCATCAGGAGGCGTGTCAGAGCGACATGACGCTTCATCAGGAGGCGTGTCAGAGCGACATGACGCTTCATCAGGAGGCGTCAGTCACATGACGCTTCATCAGGAGGCGTGTCAGAGTCACGTGACGCTTCATCAGGAGGCGTGTCAGAGCGACATGACGCTTCATCAGGAGGCGTGTCAGAGCGACATGACGCTTCATCAGGAGGCGTGTCAGAGCGACATGACGCTTCATCAGGAGGCGTGTCAGAGCGACATGACGCTTCATCAGGAGGCGTGTCAGTCACATGATGCTTCGTCAGGAGGCGTGTCAGTCACATGACGCTTCATCAGGAGGCGTGTCAGAGTCACGTGACGCTTCATCAGGAGGCGTGTCAGAGCGACATGACGCTTCATCAGGAGGCGTGTCAGTCATATGATGCTTCGTCAGGAGGCGTGTCAGAGTCACGTGACGCTTCATCAGGAGGCGTGTCAGAGCGACATGATGCTTCGTCAGGAGGCGTGTCAGAGTCACATGACGTCAGGAGGCGTGTCAGAGTCACGTGACGCTTCATCAGGAGGCGTGTCAGAGCGACATGACGCTTCCTCAGGAGGCGTGTCAGAGTCACATGACGCTTCATCAGGAGGCGTGTCAGAGCGACATGACGCTTCGTCAGGAGGCGTGTCAGAGTCACGACGCCATCAGGAGGCGTGTCAGAGCGACGATGCTTCGTCAGGAGGCGTGTCAGAGCGACATGACGCTTCATCAGGAGGCGTGTCAGAGTCACGTGACGCTTCGTCAGGAGGCGTGTCAGAGCGACATGATGCTTCGTCAGGAGGCGTGTCAGAGCGACATGACGCTTCCTCAGGAGGCGTGTCAGAGTCACGTGACGCTTCATCAGGAGGCGTGTCAGAGTCACGTGGACGCCGTCAGGAGGCGTGTCAGAGCGACATGATGCTTCGTCAGGAGGCGTGTCAGAGCGACATGACGCTTCCTCAGGAGGCGTGTCAGAGTCACATGACGCTTCATCAGGAGGCGTGTCAGAGCGACATGATGCTTCGTCAGGAGGCGTGTCAGAGCCACATGACGCTTCCTCAGGAGGCGTGTCAGAGTCACATGACGCTTCCTCAGGAGGCGTGTCAGAGTCACATGACGCTTCATCAGGAGGCGTGTCAGAGCGACATGACGCTTCATCAGGAGGCGTGTCAGAGTCACGTGACGCTCCGTCAGGAGGCGTGTCAGAGTCACGTGACGCTTCGTCAGGAGGCGTGTCAGAGTCACGTGACGCTTCGTCAGGAGGCGTGTCAGAGTCACATGACGCTTCATCAGGAGGCGTGTCTGTGTCTCCTGATGGACGTCAGTCCGGTCTTCTCTCTGTCAGCTCTGTGTTTGGTCTCCAGCAGCTGCTGAGGGAAACATCTGGCTCTTTAGCAGCTAGATGCTCCGCTACGTCCAGCAGCAGAGACGCCGACACGCCGTCAGGTCGTACAGGGTTAGCATGAAGTATCGACTGTAGCCACAGTTGAAACATTCAGCAGGTTTATGCTAGCAGACACAGCTGGTCACAGGAATGCAAGAGAGGGGCCCTTTAATGCTTCTGTCCTGCTGACGACACATTTAAATGAATACAGCCTCGTGAGGCGACGTAGAAACACTGATGCCACCTCCTCTGAACGATCAGAGTGCAGTCTGACTCCGTGGCACACAGATGATGTGATGTGTGCAGGTTTATGCAGTCATTTGCTTAACAAATCAGTTTGGCGAGTCGCGGTGGTAGTGAGAGAGCGAGAACAACAAGCTTTAAAAAAAAAAAAGGCTCCCAGGAGACCAAGAAATCAGAAATAAAGGCTGAAGCAGTTTTAACAGGAAAGAAAGACAAAGAGAGGAAAGGTTAACAGCTCACCTGCTGTTCAGCTGTGTTCTCAGCAATTCTGGTAAGTGGTGTCGTTTCCACACTTCCCATTAGCGCTCTGTGTGGAAGTGGAAGGCGTTCTGCAGCAGAGTCTCGTCAACAACGCGTTGATGTGAGCTCACTGTAACGTACACTGCAGCATCCTTTACGCTTTGACCTGATTTGTTTGTCGGTTCGAATCCCTCGTGACTGAAGATGAACGACGACAGGATGTCTTTGTTTTCCACTTTCACCGCTCGAGAGTCTGCAGCCATGCTAGCAGCTGTGTGAGGCTGCACTTAGACTCAGCTAATGCTAACATCAGCATGCTATCACGATGCTAACATGCTCGCCACAGACTGTGTATAAAGATGGCCGCCGCGTCGCCACTTCCTCCGCACAGACTGCAATGAAGCCAAAAACACCCGCGGGTACGGGAGCAGCCATCTTTGCTCTGGTGACGTCATTTGGAGCCTGCGCAGTAGCGATCGGGGGTGGAGCCGCGGTGTCGAGGTCCCGCCCTCACACACCCGGCCAATCGCGAGCAGAGCTCAGCGTGATCAGAACGACCTAAACTGGCAGAAGCCATCTTTGGGAAACATTTATTTGACGTACTTTGAGTTTTTAGTTTGGCTCGTGTCCCATCCGCTAACATGGAGGGGCGGGGCTTATGACCTGGCCACCAGGGGCGGGGCTTATGACCTGTACTGCAGCCTGCAGGGGCCCGCCACCAGCCCGCCACCAGGGGCGGGGCTTATGACCAGACTGCCACCAGGGGCGGTCCAGATGTCATGTCGTCCGTCTTTATATACCGATGCTGATGTTTAGCTAACGTTTACCGTGTTCTCCATCCTGGTTCCGGACATCTCGACCGCCGCAGTCCCCAAACGTTACAGCAGCGCGACGCCACGTGACCGGAGGAGCCCTTTAATTAGTAAGGAAGAACTTTCAGCCGGAAAGTCTTCTAGTTTAAAAAACGACATCACAACCAGAAGCACAATCGCCTGTTATACTGGTATACTATTATAATGGGATACTGGTATACTATTATACTGGTATACTGGTATACTGTTATACTGGTATACTGTTACTGTATACTGGTATACTGGAGTACTGGTATACTGTTATACTGGCATACTGTTATACTGGTATACTATTATAATGGGATACTGGTATACTATTATACTGGTATACTGGTATACTGTTATACTGGTATACTGTTACTGTATACTGGTATACTGGAGTACTGGTATACTGTTATACTGGCATACTGTTATACTGGTATACTATTATAATGGGATACTGGTATACTATTATACTGGTATACTGGTATACTATTATACTGGTATACTGGTATACTATTATAATGGGATACTGGTATACTATTATACTGGTATACTGGTATACTGTTATACTGGTATACTGTTACTGTATACTGGTATACTGGAGTACTGGTATACTGTTATACTGGCATACTGTTATACTGGTATACTGTTACTGTATACTGGTATACTGGAGTACTGGTATACTGGCATATTGGCGTACTGGTATACTGGTATACTGTTATACTGGTATATTGTTATACTGGCATACTGTTATACTGGTATATTGTTATACTGGCATACTGTTATACTGGTATACTGTTACTGTATACTGGCATGCTGTTATACTGGTATATTGTTATACTGGCATACTTGTATACTGTTATACTATTATACTGGCATACTGGTATACTGTTATACTGGTATACTGTTATACTGGTATATTGTTATACTGGTATACTGGCATACTGTTATACTGGTATATTGTTATACTGGCATACTGGTATACTGTTATACTATTATACTGGCATACTGGTATACTGTTATACTGGTATACTGTTATACTGGTATATTGTTATACTGGCATACTGGTATACTGTTATACTATTATACTGGCATATTGGCATACTGTTATACTGGTATACTGTTATACTGGTATATTGTTATACTGGCATACTGGTATACTGTTATACTGGCATACTGGCATACTGGTATACTGTACAGCCTGTATGCAGAGAGGAGCTGCTGGAAGCTGGACCGGTTCGTTCTGGTCTGCACTGCTTTGGCTTGGGACTGTCTTTGCCATACGGACGGCTCTGGCAGCAGCACACTGTACTGTTCACTTGGCTGAACACTGAACAGTAATTAGTCCCTTTCACTCACACGCTGCTCCGAGACTGTCAGCCGTCACTTCATTTAATGCTTAACGTCTTTGAACAGGAAACTGCATAACTTTAACACCGTGTCGGACTCTGCGGTATATCAACTGACCGCTCACTAAACCCCGCCCCTGAACAGCGATTGTCCAATCACAGCTTAGCAGCTGTAACTAGTGACAGCAGGTGTGTCAGTGTTTGTATTTCTCCACACGTGGAAGCGTTGTACATGCAGCTGTGTGGGCTAAAATGTGCAGCATTTGGGCTGTTTTTTAAATAAATAAAACAATTACAGTATATTAAAAATATATTCATAAATTGTATCTCAGCACAACTGTGATGTGACATCAACAAACACTCGAGCTGTAGTGTTTCTGCAAATCTGTATTTTCATCGTAACAGAAACTTCATTATGAGTTTGGCTTCTTGAAAGCACGTTGCCGTTCACCAAGTTCGATAAAATGTTTCGTTACGTGAGCTGTCCCTTTATTAAATCTGTATTTTTAAGGCAGAAATGGAAAATAGTTTTATAGTTGCACAGTATGATGCAGCCTCTTGTTGTTTTATTATTATGTCATATTGAAAAATTGTGACGAACCACAATACTGTTGCTATTGTTTATGGATTGATTTGTATTGTTTATTATAGATAATATTCGGCCAGTTTTGTTTGTTTTTTTTGAGTAATTATTGGGCTGGAAAACATCAAACCAATCTGGCAACACCGGCTGTAGTCAGAGAGGTGCTCAGCATTTAAGTAGTTTGGTGTGTGGCGTCTTATTTCGTCTTTACAAACCAAAAACCCAGAGACAAGGTGTAAGGAATGCACGAGCCAGTGTGTTGATCTGCTCTAAGCTGCAGTCACGTCCAGCTAACTGCCAAAGACAAGGAGCAAGCCGTTAGCTAATGTTTGTGGCGTCATAGGTTAAGTTAGAAAGAAGCGCTGCTAACGACTAGCATGCGCACTGTGTAGTGTTCCCCCACCGCGTGGAAGCCGGTCCTGGATGCTATCAGAGTTTAGCTCGTTAGCAGCTCTTTCCTGATCTTTATTGGGTTTGAGGAAGTTTACACTCCTGCAAGTCCAGCCAGGCTTGTTATCCGAGACAGAGTTACGTTCGCAGACAGACAGACTCATTCGTTTGTCGTCTTCCTGAAAGACTTCTCTCTTAGCTAAACCGGGTAGTTCGAATGAAATAACAGTCTGATCTTACATTTTCCTCAACACTAGAACTAACTACCTCTACATTGCACTACAAAGCATTGCAGTAGCATGACTAGCATGATATCATGACCTGTTAGCGTTAGCCTCAGTCTGTTAGCATGATATCATGACCTGTTAGCTTTAGCCTCAGTCTGTTAGCATGATATCATGGCCTGTTAGCGTTAGCCTCAGTCTGTTAGCATGATATCATGTCCTGTTAGCTTTAGCCTGAGTCTTTTAGCCTGATATCATGGCCTGTTAGCTTTAGCCTGAATCTGTTAGCATGATATCATGGCCTGTTAGCTTTAGCCTGAGTCTGTTAGCCTGATATCATGGCCTGTTAGCTTTAGCCTGAGTCTGTTAGCATGATATCATGGCCTGTTAGCTTTAGCCTGAGTCTGGTAGCCTGATATCATGGCCTGTTAGCTTTAGCCTCAGTCTGTTAACATGATATCATGACCTGTTAGCTTTAGCCTCAGTCTGTTAGCCTGATATCATGACCTGTGACTGTTAGCGTTAGCCTCAGTCTGTTAGCATGATATCATGACCTGGGACTTGTTAGCGTTAGCCTGAGTCTGTTAGCATGATATCATGACCTGTTAGCGTTAGCCTGAGTCTGCGGCCTCATTTATGTCACATTGTGGTATTGTAGTCGCACTTTACAAGCACCTGTGTGATGTCATCTGCTGCTGATTCTGATTGGCTGCTTCACACGTATTGTTGTCGGTGAGGTGAAGTGGCCTCTTGTCTGCCGCCGAGCAGAGATTTCCAATCACATCAGCTCTTCCGCGCGCAGTTTTACTGCTTTCGTTTCTGTTGCTTACTCTTCATTTAGAAAGGTCAGCACTGCCCAGCTGGCGCTCAGGGTGTGTGTGTGTGTGTGTGTGTGTGTGTGTGTGTGTGTGTGTGTGTGTGTGTGTGTGTGTGTGTGTGTGTGTGTGTGTGTGTGTGTGTGTGTGTGTGTGTGTGTGTGTGTGTGTGTGTGTGTGTGTGTGTGAGTGTGTGTGTGAGTGTGTGTGTGTGTGTGTGTGTGTGTGTGTGTGTGTGTGTGTGTGTGTGTGTGTTGCTGTAAATCATACAGAGGTTTTATTAGCGACCCAGCTCCTCCACCAGCCGGTGTGTTGCTTCGGGGGGACTGGGAGGGTTGAGATGATGTCATGGCGTGAACGCCCCGGCGCAGGATCTCCAGGAGCGACGGACCGCCGTCTGCGTCCGGAGCCTGATCGCATCCTGGCTTGTCATTCGGACTCTTTTACTTCCTGTCTCTTTATGTTGTTGTTTGCTCGCGCGGTTCGGTTTGAAACTTCCGTACTTCCTGTTCTTCTTCAGCGTCAGAAAGCGAATACTACAGCAGTTAGTGCTTTTACTGAAGTACTTCTTCCAGCTCGGGTTATTAATATTGATGATTACAGATCAATAAACTTCAGAGCAGCGTGTGTGTGTGTGTGTGTGTCTGTGTGTCTGTGTCTGTGTGTGTGTGTGTGTGTGTGAGGCAATAAGGCTGGATTAGCAGGATTAACGCCGTCGTCGTCACCATACATTCAGCTTTCTCCTCCCTCTCCTACTCGCCATCTCCTCCCTCCTCCCTCCTGTACTCCCCCGTCCTCCCCCCTTCCTGTTCCTCCCTCCTCTTCCTCTCCTCCACCACCCCTTCCCTTATAATTTACTCCCTCTTTTCTCCCCCCTCGTTTAGCTCCTTGTTTTCTCTCCTCTCTCAGTGTCTCTGCTCTCTCCTCCTTCCTCCATTACCCCCCCTCCTCGACCCCTCTCGCCTCCCCCGTCCTCCCCCATCGCGTCCCCCTTGTGTCCTCCTCCGTGGAGACAATGGAGGAGCGCAGGGAGCAGCAGGGCCAGAATTTACATCTTGATATATCAGTTTTCTGCAGCAGCGGAGGCGGTGATGGATGGCGCGTTGCCGGCGCCGCGGCGCTGCCATGAGTTACCGCGGTGATTACCGGCAGAGGCGGCTACTCGCCGGCCACTTCATCACCGTGACTGGTAGGGAGGAAGGCGAGGAGAGGGAGAGAGAGAAAGGAGAGAGGGGCAGACAAACAGAGAGAGGAGTAAGAAAAACACAATTGGAGGCGAGTGCAGGGGGAGGCGGCGGCGACTGGCTGTGGCAGGATGGAGCAACAGGATCATTAGACGAGACTCGACCGGAGGAAACAAATCGTCCTCGTGTGGAAAACACCGTCAAACAGGAAGAGGAAGCAGCAAAACGCAACTTGGGGGGGATATCATAATCAGTGCATATATTTTCTGGGGTTGGTGTCGATAATCTTGTCAAGTTTCCATCCAAATGTAGTTTAAATTTAAACAGAAGAAGATTTAAAGATAATTAACTTTGTAAAGATGGAGATAAAACAAACACTGAGCCTGCTGATTACTGAATACTGCGTATATAATAATATAATATAATATAATAACATTAAATGTAAAGTGGCCCAGTGATCGTTTGGAACTGGTTTTCTGTTCTCTGGCGTTACTCATCCAGTTTACAACATGGCAGATCTGTTATCAACATTCATAGTCATTTCTGAAATTGATCTTTGATGTCAGACAGAAGTAAACGATAGCAGCTTTTCATTTCTAGATGGTGACGGGCATCTTTGGTAGATGATTAAGCTAACGTTAGCTTCATGAGTTGGTTGAAAATGTTTCCTCCGGCTGACTTGTTAATGTTTCACGCTGACCTGTTTTAAAACAAGAACCTCGTGAAATGGTCTTAAGTCTGCACTTAATGGCTACATACATGACATCATGCTAACAGGCTGAGGCTAAAGCTAACAGGTCATTATGATATCATGCTAACAGGCTGAGGCTAAAGCTAACAGGTCCCAGGTTATGATATCATGCTAACAGACTGAGGCTAATGCTAACAGGTCATTATGATATCATGTTAACAGGCTGAGGCTAAAGCTAACAGGTCATTATGATATCATGCTAACAGGCTGAGGCTAAAGCTAACAGGTCCCAGGTTATGATATCATGCTAACAGACTGAGGCTAATGCTAACAGGTCATTATGATATCATGTTAACAGGCTGAGGCTAAAGCTAACAGGTCATTATGATATCATGCTAACAGGCTGAGGCTAAAGCTAACAGGTCATTATGATATGCTAACAGGCTGAGGCTAAAGCTAACAGGTCATTATGATATCATGCTAACAGGCTGAGGCTAAAGCTAACAGGTCCCAGGTTATGATATCATGCTAACAGACTGAGGCTAATGCTAACAGGTCATTATGATATCATGCTAACAGGCTGAGGCTAAAGCTAACAGGTCATTATGATATCATGCTAACAGGCTGAGGCTAAAGCTAACAGGTCCCAGGTTATGATATCATGCTTACAGACTGAGGCTAAAGCTAACAGGTACCAGGTTATGATATCATGCTAACAGGCTGAGGCTAAAGCTAAAGGTCCCAGGTTATGATATCATGCTAACAGGCTGAGGCTAAAGCTAAAGGTCCCAGGTTATGATATCATGCTAACAGGCTGAGGCTAAAGCTAACAGGTCATTATGGTATCATGCTAACAGGCTGAGGCTAAAGCTAACAGGTCATTATGATATCATGCTAACAGGCTGAGGCTAAAGCTAACAGGTCCCAGGTTATGATATCATGCTTACAGACTGAGGCTAAAGCTAACAGGTACCAGGTTATGATATCATGCTAACAGGCTGAGGCTAAAGCTAAAGGTCCCAGGTTATGATATCATGCTAACAGGCTGAGGCTAAAGCTAAAGGTCCCAGGTTATGATATCATGCTAACAGGCTGAGGCTAAAGCTAACAGGTCATTATGGTATCATGCTAACAGGCTGAGGCTAAAGCTAACAGGTCATTATGATATCATGCTAATAGGCTGAGGCTAAAGCTAACAGGTCATTATGGTATCATGCTAACAGGCTGAGGCTAAAGCTAACAGGTCATTATGGTATCATGCTAACAGGCTGAGGCTAAAGCTAACAGGTCATTATGGTATCATGCTAACAGGCTGAGGCTAAAGCTAACAGGTCATTATGATATCATGCTAACAGGCTGAGGCTAAAGCTAACAGGTCATTATGATATCATGCTAACAGACTGAAGCTAACAGGTCATTAACACCACATGATTAGGAAAACAAATGGGTGTTATTAGAAGACGTCCAGGAGACGGGGGGTGGTACTGGGTCTGAGGCTTCGGTGTGGTGATCATGTGACCTCTCAGGGCAGCACGAAGACTGCTGCTTTACTTATAAACCCTCGTGCCGGTTCACCTCCGGCCTCTCGGTGTGTCTCATCCTGCGGTTGGTGATTTCATGTCTAGACCAGCTGCTGCCTGCCATCCAGCTGAGGGAAAATCTGACATGTCCTCCTCCCTCCTGCCCTCCGTGCAGCCTGAGGAAAAACAGATCGATGCCGGGCAGCTTTTTCTTTCTGCCGCGGGCTCGTTAAAATGGAAAGTCGCAGGTCGTCGCGCGCGTCAGCGCTGCAGCAGTCGTGAAGGAGGAGTTACCGTTAGCGGGACCTGCACACCGCGAGACAGTGGTGGAGGAAGGGTCCAGATCCGATAAAACACCAGTACAGCAGTGAAAATCATTACAAGTAAAAGTCCCGCTTTAAATCCACAGTCAGCTGGTTCAGTCCAGGGGTTCCCAACATAGGGGTCGGGCCCCTCCAAAGGGTCACCAGATAAATCTGAGGGGCCGTGAGATGATTGATGGGAGAGGAAAGAAGAAAGAAAGTTCTGATTCACAAATCTGTTTTCAGTTTTTGGACTTTTCTCTAATGTTTGAAATGTTTGGATCATTTGGACAGATGTTTAACGTGAGAGGGCAGAAGCCTGAAAGGTTGGGAACCAGCTAGTTTAATCTGTGTCCTCTTTTATGAGTTTATTACGTTTCTGTGTGTGAAATCTTAATCTGAAAAGTATCTATAGCTGTCCGGATAAATGCAGCGCAGTAAAAAGTTTCAGTATTTATCTCCGATAAACGTAGTGGAGTTTAAGTATAAAGTAGCATAAAATGTAAATACTCAAGTACCTTAAACTCAACTCGAGTAAACGTCCCGCCGCTGATCAGGGTTCACACCCCGAGTCCTGTTAGTTAAAACATGAATCTGCTTCAGTTGCCAGGAACATAAATAAACGTATTTCGTAGGAGAGACCTGCTGCAGAGCGAGGACAGGTTTTGTCTTCCCGGCTGGTGAATTATTTACCGCTGTGCGGGTCAACCTTGAGGTGTCCTCTGTGGTCTGACAGCCCCCCCATCCATATATATATATATATATATATATATATATATATATATATATAGTGGTGGAAGAAGTATTCAGATCCTTTACTTAATACCACACTGTGAAAGTACTCCACTACAAGTAAAAGATACTTTACTTCAGTAAAAGTATGTAAGTATTTAAAGTACCAAAAGTAAAAGTATATAATCATGCAGAATGGCAGTATATATGCCTGGACTACAACGAGCTAAACTCGTACTTTACACACTGCTGGGTACCTTGATCCTTAATAATGTATCATCCTTATTATATATTTTGTATTAACAGTCTGAATCTACAAAGTAACTGATGCTGTCAGATAAATGCTGTGCAGTACAGCGTTACGCTCCACCACTGAACAGTGACCCTCCTCCGGTGTGGGCCGTCCCGGCCTGACCGGCAGGAGGAGCCGACCGGTCAGACCCGTCAAAGTGTCGGTGCAAACCGTCAGGGACTCGCCTCTGGAAAAGAGTCTGTCGTAGCCACGACACCGAAGTTCAGCCTTCGTCAAGAAGAAGCTACTCGCACGCTGCTTTTGGTTGCGGCAGCTTTACATATTGCTGTTTCACCGAGCTACAGGAACATTACCTTGTCTGAAGCGAGCTGCTGAAAGCGGAGCTCACCTGTCGTCACCTGTCCAGGTGTCGCAGCTGTTGTTTTCTGCGTGACCTCTGGTGGCAGCGTGACGCACGCTAACGCTCCGGAAAACCAGCCGCGTCCCGTCCAGTCCGCAGGAAACGTCCCGGGCGGCGGGGACGGAAATATTAGCGATATTTCGTATCGTGTTGGACAGATTTCAGGCATAAAGTGAGCATTTCTTTCAGTTCAGTACTGCGAGAGGCTGCACCGGTTATTCTGTGGTGTCTCGTTTATGCACGCAGTATATCTGTAATTATATAACAAGTGGGCGGAGTCAGAAAAACAGGTGTGCGTCAGGTGTGTGTTGCTCGCTGTAGAGGGTGAGCACACGACTACAGGTGAGGACGCCAGAGGGAGAACTGCTGCTACCTGTTTTTCTTTTTACCTGGAAGTTGGTTTTGGGTGGGTGCACAACAGACCCCACCGCGACACGCTGCGGCCGCCAGAGGGCGCCGTGACCCGGCTGTAAACGGGGGGCGTTTGGGGGCGTCTCCGTATCCTGTAGTCTGATCCGGCTGCGACTCGCGGGGAAGTAAAGATGCTGTCGGCGCCGACACAGACACCTGTAATATGAATACCAGCTTGTTATTGCTACAGTAAGCTGATCCGCCAGGTTTTCTCTCTTTTGGTGATGAAGTGATGCCTCTCCACCTCCCATCTCTTTGATCAAGTCACAATAACCCCCCTGCACCTGCGTCCCACCTGACAAGCGGCTCCGCTCAGGTGTGAACAGATACACATTGTTACAGCAGAGTCAGGATCTGCGGCGGCTCACAAAGAGTCTGTCTGCACAGAGGAGGACGCAAAGCAAAGGGGCTTTCAGAGCACAACAGGAAGCCTTATCGCCTGACGGCTCGACGCTCCCCCTCCCCCTCCCCTCCCCCCGTCCTCCCCCTCCCCGTCCTCCTCCTCCTCCCCTCCTGAAGGCATCTGGCTGCTCTTTAATTGCCGCTGTAAATCAGATGAGCAGAAGTTGCCGCCCGCTCTTTGAATAAACGCCTCGACGCAGCGCTGCTTCCTTTAAAACATCACCGGCCCCGCCTCTGAAGGCCTGTGTGTGTGTGTGTGTGTTTCTGTACTCTATCTTTGTGAGGACCAGTTGGACGCAGAGCGAGGACACTTCCTCCCAGTCGTTGTGTGTGTGCGTGTGTAGCTCTGCGGTGTGTGTGTGCACCATAAATATGCATGAGTGTGTATGCGTTGCTGTGTGCCAGTGTGTGTGTTTGCAGGGAAAAGATGCAGCAGCAGCAGCTTCGGCCCAGAATAGCCGGAGTTGTTTGCGTGCCTGCGCAGCAACCTCGAACCCGCCCGGCTGAATGAACGGGATTGTTTTTCAGTGTTTTCAGACGGCAGCGTTACTCCGCTCGCCCCCGCTGCGACTCCTCCACTCTCGGGCTGATCTTCAGGAATGAAAGCAACACTGTGATGAAGCGGTAATCAGCTTTTCTGTCTCTGTTCCAGTTCATTCAGCTGCCTTTGTGGAGCTTCTGCACACTGGAAGGACCCGGACTGGTTCTCTGTAGACCCCCTTTCACAGGGGCATTTTCAGCTGCTACCATTAACCCTTTAACACACACTTTGCTCCTTTTAGTTCCTCCTAAGGAGCTTTAGGGTTGTTAAACGTGTCGGACAGTATCAGGCGTATGGTGGGAAACAAACCAACCCAGACTGCCATTAACACTTAAAAACACCTGATTCGCACTGGAAAGAGACTCCTTCTACCTGCAGAACCTGCCTGAGAATCCTGCTGTTTCTAAGTTTCCTTCAGTCTCACAGTGATCCAGAGACAGCTGTCTGTCCGTCCACGGGTCCACTGCAGACAGGAGCTGCTGACTGCTGGTTCGGCTGCAGTCTGTATTGACGTGTCTGCGTGCTGATCTTTTATTTGACTGATAAGTTTTAGAGAAACGATCTTTGGCACAGCAGAGTCGAAGAAGTGCGAGCTGACAGATTTACTGTGGTGTTTTTAAGAGTTCAGAGCTGCCCGCTGAGTCCTCGCGCAGTCTGTGGCTCAGAGTCCGGGTCCTTCCATGACGGTGAACTCCACCCAGCGCTGAAGCGAGCGCCGAAGACCTCCGCAGCTCTGAGAATGAACTGGAGATTAGACGTGACTTACCTCAACTTCCTGTCTTTCATTACAGTCTGGGCTTGGACAGTGGGGTTAATGTACATTTAATCCACACACACACAGATACACACTCACGCACACACATATTTGGCGATGTGGAAAGCCAAAGCATCTGGATCTCTCATCAGGTTTCTGGAGGCCGCCCCGTCCAAACCGCTGCAGGGTGGGAGCTCTTCTGTGTGTGTGTGTGATTTTCGCTGCCGTTGCGTTTGGCAGTAACCTGAAGAGTCTTTCCACTGCCTTCAGGTTCTTCAGGCTGTTGGAAGCCTCCAGACTGACTCTAAAAGGCCTCTTTCACAGCTGGAGTTTGGTTCATTTGGTGCAAAGCGAGGCAGAAATAAAGATCCGCCGCTGTCTTTCAGTTCCAGTCTCGTCCGTGTTCACTGACTCGTTACAGACGAACCCAGAGCTGGAAACAGGAAGTCGTACAGACGACTATCGCAGGTAATCTAACTCTTACTGACGGCAGGTCAGCGGCAGAGCGGCGCAGCCGATCAGTAAACTGATCAATAAAAATGGAGCCGTGCTGATCAGATAATCGGGACACCGAAGCGTCCGGGAAGCAGCGAGTGGACGGATTTTGGGTTCCACACCGACGACGGTAAAACAGCCAACAGAGGAAGTTAATGAAACAGGCGATCAGGGGTCGCACCGCTCCGTCCTGATTGGTCTCCGATGGAGAGGGGAGGATTTAACGGGGACGGGGTTTCACAGGTTGTGGATTTGTGAGCAGCTAAGTGTGGGGGGGCAGACTGACCTCACTGAGCCGCCGTTTGTCTGCTTCAGTCGGCGCTGCGATGCGATCCCCCGTCATCTGCTCCCCTTCCCTCGCTTGTTGTCTGATATCATCGGTGCCGTCTGGATGTTATTTGTCCCAGTGATTGGATACATCGTGTTAAAGCAGGGTTTGATTCACAGCGTCTGACGTGGCAGATGTCCTCAGTGTGGTTCCACCGATACGAGGCTTTATAGCTGCTAACCAACACGCAGCGGTGCAGGAAGTACTCAGACCCGTTACTGCAGTAAAAGTACTAACACACACTCTGTACACACACTCTGCTGCAGTGAAAGTGTGAGAGTGTGATCAGGAAAAAGCCCTTAAAGCATTAAAGCAGTGCAGCGTCCCTGTGGCTGCTGTGCTGTTATATATTCTATCATCAGGTTATTATTCCTCGTGCATTAATGTAAAGCAGGATGTTGCTGCTGCAGCTGGTGGAGCTGGAGCTCATGTTGAACCGGTTTGTATCGGACTGCAGCTGATGATGCTTTTCATTCTGGATCCATCTGCCGATTCTTTTCTCCGTCGATCCGTCGATCGATCGGTTTGGAAAACTGGTGAAAACGGTGAGAAACGCCGTCACGACGACCCAGAGCCCAAAGCGACGCCTTCAGCGTGTCGTCGTGTCCGACCGACAGTCCGAAGCTCGACGTTATTAACAAACATCACAGTTATTACAGTCGTTCAGAGGAAAGGCAGCAGATCTGCACATCTGAGGAGCTGCAGCCAGGAAGGGATTTACAGGAGAAACGACTTCAAACATCAAAACAGCTGCTGATTAATCTTCTGTCAGTCGACTGATCGACTCAGCTGCACTCGAATAAACTGCTGGAGTTTCTTTTATAACGAAACATCAGATTTAATAAACTCTTCGTGTGTTTTAACATGTAAAGTGGAAGTAAACAGTGCCATGAAAAGAAAACACTCAGAAAACAAGAACTTCAGATTCGTCCTGGAGTGAGTGGACCTCTTTAGGACTTTTAGACTTTTAGTTTGCGTTCTTTAAACGGCCCCACGATGCTGTCGGGGCTTTTTCCTCTTTTTAGACGTAAAAATACTTTAAACAATCTGAGCTGCAGCATGAAATCTTCAGTCCGGTCCGCAGACATCAGAGCCGTCGGCGGTATCGGCTGTGACTGCGGGTGTGAGCGCACAGAGGAGGCTCAGTGATGAGTTCTGCCACTTTCGGTTTTCCCTGATTGTAATTAGAGGGGACGGGAGCAGACGGCGCCGCCTCAGCCCGCTGCTTCTGTCAATCAGCCCGTTTAGCATGAGCATAATACAAGCTGCACACACACACACACACACACACACACACACACACACACACACACACACACACACACACAGCGGAGTCCGTCTGTCATCGTTACCGCCTCTGTGCTTCTTCATCTATTTACTCTTCCCTTTTGATCTCATTTCGTTACAGACGCAGTTTCTGCTAACGCCTCCACACACTGTGGCCAGAAGTCTGCGGACGCACACTGTAACGTCTGGAGACTGTCCTCTCCAGAAATCACGTCTGTTCGCGTCCAATGGCGGCGCCCTCTAGCGGCCGTAGGAATTATGAGTCTTGTCCGTCTGGTCCTTAAACCTGCAGTAACTGGTTTTTGTTTCCAGCAGAAACCAGTAGGGAACACAACATTAGCATATCATCACCATTAAAGTTGCTATACCTCCAGCAGCTACAGACTCACATGACGCTTCGTCAGGAGGCGTGTCAGAGTCACGTGACGCTTCGTCAGGAGGCGTGTCTGAGAGTCACATGATGCTTCATCAGGAGGCGTGTCAGAGTCACATGACGCTTCATCAGGAGGCGTGTCAGAGTCACGTGGCGCCGTCAGGAGGCGTGTCAGAGTCACGTGACGCCGCAGGAGGAGGCGTGTCAGAGTCACGTGACGCCGTCAGGAGAGTCAGAGTGCATGACGCTTCCTCAGGAGGCGTGTCAGAGTCACGTGACGCTTCGTCAGGAGGCGTGTCAGAGTCACATGACGCTTCGTCAGGAGGCGTGTCAGAGTCACGTGACGCTTCGTCAGGAGGCGTGTCTGTGTCTCCTGATGGACGTCAGTCCGGTCTTCTCTCTGTCAGCTCTGTGTTTGGTCTCCAGCAGCTGCTGAGGGAAACATCTGGCTCTTTAGCAGCTAGATGCTCCGCTACGTTCGGCAGAAAACCTTTATTGTGCAACAGTTTTGGAAGACAAATGATGTCGTCCTGCTGACGGAGGCCTCAGATCAGAAAACGCTTCATTAGCCGTGTTTCCATCTAATTGTCAAGGTTTGAGGCGATCGACTGGTTTGGAGCGAATAAACTCTGCTGCGGCGGAGTTTATTCGTAAGTTAAAGATACATCGTACTTATGCACAAACAAAAACTCAATAAATATTAAAGTTTATAAGTTACTTTCACTTCCTGTCGGCAACCGAAGTGGCCGCCGTAATCAAATGAAATGTGAAATATCATCAATAACAAACATTTAATCACGTTCAGTTTTCATTTTTTAACCGAAACTTTGTTTATCACTAAACGACTACAAGGTCCAGTCACCTGTTGGATGGATACGGTTGTTATGGTTACCACCCTCAAATACATACAACCATCATTCATACATCAGCGACAGCCACGGTGCGAAGACACGCGTCAGAGGCTCAATGTCCAGCCTGTCCAAAACGTCGCCGGACGTCTTGGCGTGCCGTGGTTCTGCGTGGACCCCCCGCCTCGCTCGGCACTTCCTGCGGGGTCAGCGGGGGCAGATAGCGTTTCAGCCCTGAGCGCCGCTGTCTCGTCTTCTCGCTGTGTGTGTGATTCTGGTGGACCGTGTTTACTCTCCTCTGCTCTCGGGATGGGGATTAACCCTGGCCGGTCTTTATCGGGTTTACGGAGTCGGATCGAAACCGCAATCACGAGTGTTAATTGTCGCGCTCGTGTCCTCGCATGGATTTTCATTTGTGGTGAAAACGTCCCCTCCTGCCTGTCTGCCAGGCACACCTAAATATTCATGGGCAGGATTTATTTGCTCAGTGTGTGTGTGTGTGTGTGTGTGTGTGTGTGTGTGTGCATGTGTGTGTGAGCGATGCTAATTGGCCCGTCCTGCAGAGCCGGGCTGTGAGCGACAGAAGGGAAGGTGTTTAAAATGCAGAGAGCCGTCACGGCTGGAGGAATGCGAGCTACAAAACTCTCTCTCTGCCTCCGTCACTCCCCCCTCCCTCTTCTTCATCTTCCTCCCCCCCCTCCCCCTCTTTCCCCCTCCTCCTCCTCCTCCTCCCCCTCCTCTTCCTCCTCTTCCTCCCCCTCCCTCTTCTTCCTCTTCCTCCCCCCCCCCCTCTTCCCCTCCTCCTCCTCCTCCTCTTCCTCCCCTTCCTCTCTGTCTTTCTCTAACACCATCTGGTCATTCTCTGTGACTCAGCGCTGTCGCCTGCTGGAGGCTCTGCCACCACACACACTAACACACACACACACTAACACACACACACACACACTAACACACACACTAACACACACACACACACACACTAACACACACTAAAACACACACACACACACTAACACACACTAAAACACACACACACACACACTAACACACACACACACTAACACACACTAAAACACACACACACACACACTAACGCACACAGATCTGTGACATTTAAAGGTGTGTGTGTGTGACGGTGTGTGTGTGATACAACAATAAACACACTTCCTGTTTAGTCTTCAGCGCTGAAGCTGCTCGTCATCACAGCGCCGCGTGGTTAAAGCTTTAGTCCTGAATGGTTTCGGTACATCTGAGTTTCGGCACCGAGGCCGTTCAGCGTGTCTACATCTGCGTGAACACGAGGAGTCCGACTCCGGTTTCCCACCGAACAGGAAGAGACGAGCGGCTCAACACAGCTGTTCTGCTCTCACGAGGACGTGAGCGATATGAACAAATGTAAAACGCAGCGATGAGTAACGACATCAACTCAAGGGTTTCGGTAAGATGTAGTTTTCGTCGTTAGTTCGCGCTGGATTCAGATCGCACCCGAGGAAACGCTGAGGAACCACTTCATTTGTTTTAACAGGAGTCGTCTTTAGATCCGCTTCTTTAGCGCTCAGTGTTATCCACAAACTCACTTCGCCGCTCGCCAGACCCGCTCCGACAACATTCCTCTTTATGTTAGTAAAAAACAGATTATGTGTCTCTCGGTCACCATGGAAACAACAGCGGAGCGGACTCATCTGTGGAGTTTCAGTGCTGCAGCAAAGTCACAGTTTTCCTGGAGTGTTTCCGTAAGAAACGCGTCTTTCGTCTCTTTGTAGTTTCGCTGCAGCAGAAAGATGCGTCACAGGAAATGAGCAGCTGATAACTTTGTGTCATAACTAACGCCTCCTTCTAAACCATCAGTGCACCAGAACCTGGAAGATAAATAACTGGACAATGTTCTGTAATCTAACATGTTAAGCTGCCATCAGACGGCCTGCGAGTCTCAAACGGGCTTATAATATCAGGATAATATCAGCTTTGGCCTCTTTAAGCTGCTCTGTGTTTGTGTTCTCATGTATACAACACGAACAGGGTTTCCCCAGGAACATGCGGCAAGTATCTTCTGACGGGGGCCGGCGGCAGCCTGGGGGCAGCGCTGAGGTCGTGGAGGATCGTTTCCGCGTGTTAACGCAGCTGCAACAGATTCCACGTGAAGGCGGGAGATCTGACTCCGTACCGCGTTGTTAGAAATAAGTCGTTTATTCAACACTATAGCAGAGTCACACACAGAATCTGAGCGCTGGGTTTTCAACAACAGCAAGAGCCGCTGCCACCGCCCCCCCTCTCTGCCGCTGCCCCCTTTCTGCCACCGCCCCCTCTCTGCCGCTGCCCCCTTTTCTGCCACCGCCCCCCCTCTCTGCCGCTGCCCCTGCCGCCGCCCCCCCTCTCTGCTACTGCCCCACTCTCTGCTGCCACCCCTCTCTGCCGCTGCCCCTCTGCCGCCGCCCACCCACCTCTCTGCCGCCCCCTCTGTAGCCGCCCCCTCTCTGCCGCTGCCCCACCCCCTCTCTGCTGCCGCCCCACCCCCTCTCTGCCGCTGCCCCCTCTCTGCCACCGCCCCCTCTGCTGCCGCCCCTCTGTAGCCGCCCCCTCTCTGCCGCTGCCCCACCCCCTCTCTGCTGCCGCCCCACCCCCTCTCTGCCACCGCCCCCTCTCTTCCGCTGCCTCGCCCCCTCTCTGCCGCTGCCCCCTCTCTGCTGCTGCCCCCTCTCTTCCGCTGCCTCGCCCCCTCTCTGCCGCCGCCCCTGCCTCTCAGGCCATAAGTGGATTAAATGGATTTGAAACAGGAGCCACAGCCACACTAATAGCATTGCTTGAATTTTAAGCAATCCGCGGTGGATTGATTCCGAGTCTAAAGAGTATGAGCAGTTTTGTAAGTGAGATGCATGAAGCGCTCGCCCCCGCTCGCCCCCGCTCGCCCCCGCAGACACACTGACATGAACCATATTAGCTTAGTGAGGCTCATCCAACAAGCTGCCTAATGTTTGGACTGTTGCTTAATATCTTTGAATCTTTTTCATGTGTAGAATGTTAAAACAGTCCAACCACTACAGAGGGTCATTGCAATGAATCTCGTCACTTATTTTCTTGATTAATTGATTAATCAATAAATTGTTTGGTCTATAAAATGGCTGAAAATGAGTCCGAGCTGACGTCTTCAAATGTCTTGTTTTATCCGTTCAAACAAGAAGCTGGAACCGGAGGATTTTGGCACTTTTTTGACTCAGATTGATTAATCGATTATAAAAGTATTTGCTTATTCATTTTTCTGTCACTTGACTAAATGATTAATCGACTGATCGCTGCAGCTCTAAATCTCAAAACAAATCAGATTTTCACTTCCTGTGTAGTCTGATTACATTCACAGCAGTTTCTTTACCATTAGACTGCCAGGGTCCCCCTGAAAATGCCTGAAATGCGCAGCGTTATCCCCGTATTTAAACGATATCACCCCCCCCCCCTCTCTATACGAGTTCAGCTACAAACTCTACAAACCCGCGAACGTAACGGAGCGTCTGATGCTCGCAACATAAGCTTTCAGTGGAACTGAACATTATTTGGGGTTGGTATGTGTCTGTAAGTAACAGGCAGATGAATGGATGGATGATAGAGGTAGGTGAAAAACAAGTACAATTAAAATGCCAAATTATATACAATAACTAAAATAAAAACTGATAATAGAGACTAAAGATACGTCTATAATATTAACTGGAATATGTGCTGAATATACACACGTACAATGATAGTAATCTACTGTAATATAATATTTAATTTTGGTTTCCTTTGTCCAGTTTTTGAGACATCTGTCTCTAAAGTCTCTTTCCAGAAACTGTCTCAGTTACTCCACAGAGAGTCGCTGATGAATGAAAAGTGTCCACAGCGAGCGTGAAAATTAAAAGCTGACAGACTCGAGAGAGCGAGAGAGAGAGATGTGAGCTGAGAAAGACCCAGAGCTATAAAGCACTAGTTTGACAGACAGTGTGTAAACCTGAGCGATGCTGCAGGGCAGCAAGACGCTCACAACACAGAACCACCGGCAGCCGGTCCACAAGACAGACAGACAAACAAGAAAATGAATGGTTTGTCGCAACCTGTCCTCGGCATCCGGTTTGTGGCGCCGGCCTCTGCGGCAGCCGTTAATTGCTACTTGTCCCTTGCTGATGCAGCCTTTTCACTGCTAATTTTAGGCCCCGGCTAATTATGAGTCTTTCTGCAGGGCAGTAACCTGATGAAGTGATAATGACTGTGGGGGGGAAACGAGACGGTGAAAACAGAAACACAGAAAACAAACAGCGATGTCACTGCGAGGCGGTTCTGTGCCGTCGTGGTTCTCATGTTCCTCAGATTATTTTTACGATCTGAAACGTCAGAAAATAATGAAAAGTGGACATCTTCAGACTCCCTTACTTCTCAAATAAAAGGCTAGCTGGTTGCTGATAATGAAACACTGACGAGCGGCGACCTACCTGCGCTACAACGCCTCACAGCAGAAATGCAGTGTAATTCACGTTTCTACAGCACTAATTCCATCTGTAGGACAGTCGTGTCATACTCACCACTCTGAGTTTCTCTTTTAAACTGTTTTCATTCACTAATAGCTTCTAATTGCCTTTTTTTTAATCACTGAGCTACAATCAATAAAACCCCATAACACACTTCCTGCAGATGTTTCACAGTAAGAGCATACCTGGAAAGGGTAGGATTAAGCCCTTTGAGCCTGGCTTTTAGGCTTTTATTGTGAAACATCTGTGCTGGAAGTGTTGAGTTTTGTTGACGATAACTTGACAGCAATCAAAAAATTGGGCAAACTGGGAGCAACAGGAAGTTATAAATTGAAGTGGTGAGTTTGACATGGCTGTAGTTATACAGATGGAACTAATTGAATTTATCAAGACACAAGGTAAAGGTTAGCATTGAGAGCAAACAGCATCACTGGTGAAATGGGAGCAGAAAACAGGGATATGTCTAAAATCTAAGATACACTTAGAAAACAGGGGAGATAAAAACTAAAAGCCAAACGTTTCAAACGCTCACTTTTTAGAAGCTGGAACAAAGAAATGTTTGGCACTTTTTACTGGTTGAAATTCTTTGTTTAACGATTTATCAAAATTGTTGTCGCTTCTACTTTGCTGTTTTTTCAATCATTGTTAAAAAGTAATCAGTAAAACTCAACACTTCCTGCAGATGTTTCACATTAAAAGCCTACTCTTTTCCCAGCTTCGGAAATGTGAGGATTTTCAGCTTTTCTCCGTTTGATCAAAATTGTTGTCGGTTTATTTTCTGTCTATCGACTGATTAATCATCTAATTAGTTTTAGCATAAATGTCACCCACACACAACAGCAGAGAGACTGAAACCAGCTGTGATAAACCGCAGTTTATGTGCTGGCGGCTCTTTTTGAATGTTAAATGCAAAATGCTCCCCTTCTTGTACCGATCATTATGGGATCTAAGCCGTCCTCTTTCTCTTGACAATGATTTGATTGGAGCTGATTGGATTTGCTGCCCCGGCTACAGTCGAGCTCTCCCTCGCTCTCGCTGTGGTTAATGGTGCCTTTCTAAAGGCTTTATAAGAAGTAATTTGCTGCAGCGAGCGCTGACTGATATCTGGGCCATGACCCTGTCTCTCAGTTGAAGGGTAAAGAGGGAGTCCCAGCCACACTGGAAATGGCAGGCCCTGCACTCTGTCCGGAGATTAGACTCTACGCTCCGGGCCGAATACATTGAAGAGCAGCGCCGACGCAGAGGAAGAGTGATTCGAAGCAGAAGTGTCTTTGGACGGGACTGCTGTGGACTTTGGTTTTGGATCCACTGTATCAACGTCATGTTTAACAAATTAGTAGTCGGTGTCCACTGAACATTAACAAGCACAGGACCCCAGATCCAGGGCCAGTTAGCATGGTGCGTGTCCATCAGAATCGTGTTGAATACCACATGAACGGCCGGACAAAGGGACAGAGAGTATTTCAGGACGGGGCGTTGAGGCTTACAGCAGGTAGCGGGAGACGAGTGTAGCGATGGAAGTGACAAACTGTTTGCTTCAGTCACACAAACAAGCTTCGTGATGTTTACTGAAAGGACCACCTTTACCTCATGAAGCTGGATGCACAGTGTTTATCGCTTCTTTGTCTGTGGGTGTTCCCGCCTCGCGAGGATGCTGCTGTTTACAGTGTGTCGTGCATATTCATGACGAATAAGAAAATGAGCTGCACACAGAATGTGCGAGGAAGACAGCACAGCACGCTGTGGCTGATACAGTACGAGCTCCGGATGGACTCGAAGGTTCGGACCGTCTGCAGCTACCCGCCGTCAGGGCGTTGATGATGGTCAGTCCAGTACTCACTATATTTACAGTCTTTACTGAGGTCTGACAGCTACTGGATGGACTGCCGTGAAATTTGTTACAGACGTTTCTGATCAGCAGAGAAGGAAACTAATGACTTTGCTGATCCCTTGATGTTTTATTTTGCACCACCTTTAGCTCAAAAAGAGCAACTTAACACGTTGTTTCAGCTTGAACACCCCACCCCCCCCTTAACAGATTAAAAAAACGCATTCAACGTCTTAATGCCCAGATATTAAATCTGACGTTCGTCCAGAGTTCATCGAACTGTAGTTACACATGTGACAACGTTTCACTTGCATGCCAAGCGTCTTTTCACGGGCCGAGGACGACAGTGGTGATCAGTTCTGCTGTAGTGAACGGTATGAAATGGGACCTGGATCAGTAAATAATGTAGCGACTGTACAAAACTAACTGGATTCAGTGTGAAGCTTCTCTTTAACGACGTTTCACGACTTACTTCACGTCAGTCTCACGTTGAGATTCTGGCAGCATCGCCGCATGCTGACGTTGTTTAACGGGAGTAACTTATCGCTACAAAACGCGATAAACGTTAAACAACGTCGAGTTAGCATGTTAGCCGTGAGAATGCTAACATGCTAAATGTCGTGCCATACGTTAACCTTCGATGACACATCGGGAGACGCCGCTGTCTTATTTCCCAGCGTTGATGTGCGTCAACTCATTGATTTTATCATCTGAATTGGCCCATCCAGGCTCCTGTACTTCACTGTCCCTTCTGTCGCGCCGCTGCGGGACCCGGCCGACTCGGTAACACTGATCGTCCCGCTAACAAGCCCGGTGGATCCTCCTCCTCTGAGCCACCGAGCTCCATCGTTAAAACACATCAGTGAGCCGCACAGAAAGTGGATATTGTAGTTTTTAGTAAAAAGTTAGCAGTTTCACGACCTGACTGAATCACCGAGAAACACGAAGTGATTCAGGGTTGGTAGCTTCATCGGTTTACTTTGCCACGATGCTCAAATGTCATTTCAGAGGCTTTTGATGTGAATAAAATTATTTGTTTCACACAAAATAAGTTTGATTCCTAGTGTTGCTGTAAGAATGGAAAAGCTGCCTTCGTGAACGTTTAGGCCGGCAGCAGATGCAGTGCTGTGAGCTGTAAGTAGAGACCCGGCTGTCTGTGGACTCTGACTCATTAAAGTGGGAGTCATGATGTGAAATGAAACCATTTCAGCTATTTTGAAATCTTTGCAATCTCATGCAAGTGGAGTTTTACAGGAATGTGAGCTGGACGCTGAAGGAGACACTTAGTCAGCTTATCTGTGAGTATCTGTAATCATTTCAGTGGAAACAGGGTGTCCTTGAAGACGTGTTTACAGATCTTCATCAGGGACTGCTGCCATGCTCCATCAACGGTTTTAAAGCAGATGGAAAATGTGGAACGTCCCAAAATGAGAACGAGAACAGTGTGTGTCTGAAACAAGAGAAGCAGGAAGTTTTTATTCTGATTTATGGGTCCTTTTTTTAGGACGGACATGCTGAGCACCGTTTGGGACTCATCGGGAACGCACGTGTCGCACTTTGAAGAGTTTGAGCAGAATCAGCTGCTGATAACGCTCATTTTCCTCTGACAAAACACAGCTGATTGTCTTTAAAGCTGCAGTGATCGCTGTTCGGCCACTAGGGGGCAAAAGACCTCCAAAACAAGCCGGCAGTCCTGATGTATTACAGTCTGAAGCCCCAGTGGGACAGGATTTCTGTCTGTGGGGGAGGTGGGGTGATGTGGGGTGACCCGGCTGCTCCTCCGGCAGGTTAAACCCCGTCCTCTGAGTTTTTTCCTTCTGCTGCATTTTATCAGCTGAAATTTAGCTTTTTGTGTGAAAATGGAGGAAGTCAAACATGTTGTTGCTAATCTGATAGATGCTAACATGCTAACACCAACATATAGGCCTGCGTGGGAGCCAGCATGATGGCTGACAACAGCTAGCGAGTCCATGGCAGTATTATACTTCCTGTTTACGTGGGGTGGGGCAGTTGTCTCGATTTTGTCTGAGGGGGGAGCCCACAATGTCCGACTTTAACACCCCTGCAGTAAACTGTACACTGATGCCTCAGTAAATGTGTGTAAATATACGCAGAGCAATGTGACAAATGACTTTCCAGATGTTCTCCCTCCCTTTACTGGAAGCACTGGTGCTGTGATCAGCAGCTGGCTCTGATTGGCCTGCACAGTATTAGCATTTTAGTGTGTCTTTAGGTGTGTGTGTGTGTGTGTGTGTGTGTGTGTGTGTGTGTGTTCGTGTGAATGATTCAAGTGAGCTCATGAATAATAAACAGGACATGCATTCAGCTGTGAATATTTCATGGTGTGTGAAAGTGAGCAGAAACGCTCAGCGGAGTTTGGCGGCGTCCAGCTCTGAGAGGAGGGAGGGGCTGAACGGACGAACGAAGAAGAAGAAGAAGAAGAAGAAGAAGAGGACAACCAGGGCACCACGGTCGGCATCTGTTTCTGGCATTGTGGAGGGGTTTACGACCTGAGGGGTTCATATTAAAACTTCATATTAAGCTGTAATGTTCACCATCTAATCGCAAACATTTGCTAATTAGCATGGCGTCCAGCTGAGGCTGATGGGAACGTCCTCAGTTCTGCGCGGTGATGCGGTTGGCGGGTGAAGTTCAGTAGAAAGAAAATAGTCCCTGCATGAAGCTGCTCACAACAGACCTGTGGACTAGCTTCAGTATCCGGGTCCTGAAGTCTGGAAACAGACGTTGCTGTTGAGTTTTCAAATGTATTTTTTTGGCGCTTTGAGCTCCACGAGCCGAGCGCCACATAGTCCCGTTATATTCAGACGTCTCTACGGCCGATATCTCCAAACCTCTGCAGCTCGCACCAGAACAGTCCAGCTGGATAAACGGCTCTACAGGTGAGAGGAGACACGTAGTTTAGATTCTGGGGCGAACTGTCCCTTTAAGAAAAGGACCTGAACGCTTCCTCTGCCACTGAAACTGAGACAGGCGTCTGAAAAATGAGGCAGAAATGCATCAAATGAAGGAAATTCATATTCCTCCACCAGGATTATATTCCACAGGATGAGAGGGCGGAGAAGACGGATCGAGTCACAGATAAAATGCGAATAATCAGAAAATTGCTCCGCCTTTTTATAAAGTGCTGCATTGCACACAGTTTGGACTCATGACCAACATTGGTAACATCCTGGCTACTGGCCTGGGAACAGGAAGCTGACAGGGGGGGGAGGAAGAGGAGGAAGAGGAGGAGGAGGAGGAGGAGGAGGTAAATGGTTGAGGTGAGGAAAAGCAGCAGTGGGGCCTGTCAACAGTGTGAGCTGCTGCAGAGAGAACAGATCACAGATGAGGAAGTCTTTAAGTCCGTGATGGTACATTACATCCCCAAACACACACACACCACACACACACACACACACTACGCACACATACACACACACACTCACACACCACATGGAAGCTGAGCAAATAAATGACAAGACAGGATACGAACTAGTAAGCAGATGAACAAAGAGACAGTAACTCGAGGTGTTTGTGTCTGTTTGGATTTGAAGGAGCTGCCTGCTGTGGCCCATTAAACATATGACTCTTACCTGGATAAAGAGAGAGTGTGTGTGTGTGTGTGTGTGTGTGTGTGTGTGTGTGTGTGTGTGTGTGTGTGTGTGTGTGTGGGGCGGCCGCTCTGCCAGCGTCCCGTCGTTCTTTACATAAGCTCCGAATCAACCTCGTTTCTCTGTTTCCCCGCCGGCTCGCGCAGGACGACGGCGTGCGCGTGGAGCACAGTCAGGAAACCTAATTTCAGCGCTTCATATCAGAGGCGTGCTGATTTCAGTCCAGCGGGCCTCGTGACGCTGGTTCGATCCCCGGCTCCCCCAGAGTGTTGAAGTGTCCTCGGGCAAGACACCGAACCCCCGGTTACGTCGGCACCTCGCACGCTCTCTGCCATCAGTCCCAAGTGTTGGTCCGAACTGTTTCAGTCTGGAGTGGAGGACTGAACCGTCTCTAACGCGGCTCAACACTTTTATTTGAATCTTAAAATAACCGCCCGAGCTTTCCGCGCCGCTGCGGCGTGAAGCAGCCTCCTCAGCTCGTCATAAGCCTTCGCCTCATCCACAGCCCCCCCCCCGCCTCGCCAGGGACCTAATTCTGCCTGCAGGATGAGTGTGTGCGCCCGTGTTCTTCTGCCTTTGTGAGGACTTTTTGTCCGGTCTGTGCTTCTTCAAAGGGCCGTTTGGGGAGTTGCGACCTGGTTTTCAGTTGCAGGTTAGAATCAGGTTTGAAGACACGTGTTGGTCTCTGTCCGTGTGAATGTGCGGAGCGCCACGCTCTCCTCAGGGTTGACTCTCTGCCAGAGATGCAAACAAAGCCAGTCTGTTCTGAGCCCTGCAGCTACAGCACACATGTTTACCAACCGCAGCTTCTGTCCAATCAGCACATTTATAATTCAAATCCATCATCCCGCCGAAGAAAGTGCAGGTTTTGGGGTTTGAGTGGGAGCCTCGCCGACTCACTAATGAAAAGTCACTGATATGATTGCGTCTCAATTAGAGCAGGATGTGTCGCGGAGCTCCGCTGGCTTCCTGGTGTCAGATGTGAATAATGGTGATTGCTGCAGAGCAGAGCGGGCTGACGGAGAGCGAGCGACGTGTCCGGCATACCGAGCGCTCAGCAGCCACACTTTCAGTCCCTCATCAGAGGCTGAGCCTTTATGGTCCTGCAAAGAGATTTAAAGTCAAACGGAAGTTTTAACACTGTGAGGAAATGATACCGCAGCTATTGTGTTTCATTTTCCATTTTTTCCAAAAAGAGGATAAAAATCGTCATTGGACGTATTTGTTGAAACGGTTTCTGATCGTTTCCCGCGGCGCCCGGGCCGCCGTTGCTAAGCGACGACCGGAGGACGTCGAAGCTCTGTAAAGCCTTCAGACGTGTTTTTCCCCTCATAACGCTGCTTATGTGCCGTTGGGAGTGAAGTTTGTATTTCACTCAGAGTGGAAGCTAGTTAGCCTCGCTTGCTAACGTTAGCATTGATTCCCACCAGGCGTTGCTCCGTCAGTTTCCCCTCCCACATCCTGTGTGGTGTATATAGTTTTAGTTCCTGGTCGAGAAAGCTTAGCTTTAGGCCCGGACTCTAGAAAATGAGATTTCAGTCTCCAGAGACCGTCCTGGTGAACGCGTCCACCTCTTTCTGGTCTCGAGGATCGTGTTGCGGGCCCCTGTATGAACCACCGTCACATCTGGGTCACAAAGCATCCAGTCTCCCCCGAAATAACAACAACTGCTGCTGCTGCACAGTAAAAACCCTCCTTTTCAAGCTGACGGTCACAAAGTATTTTAAAGTGATGGTGGCGCTAGAGGGAAAGTCCGAGGATCACCAGAGTTGTTGCAGTTCGTCGAGGGGGACGTGAACGCCTGAATAGTTGAGATCTTTCAGTCTGGACTGAAGCGGTGGACGGACAGAAGTGAAGACTGAATTTTTTGTGTATAAATTTGGATAAAAATCAGCAGATTTATTCAGAATCAGGCCTCAGCAGGAGCCGCTCTCAGTGGGCGCTGAGACCCGAGCCCTGCGTGACCTCTGCTACAGCAATAATTGATCTGGACGCAGCTGAATTGTGGCCTGTCAGACAGAACTGAGGGATTTGTTTGGAGCCACTGAGCGCTGTCATTTTGCTCCTGTGATGTTTTCCATGTGGCTTCGACAGCTCGGCTCAGCGCAGGGGAGGGAACCGCTAATGAGCGAGATGCCAGCCCACTAACGAGTGTGTGTGTGTGTGTGTGTGTGTGTGTGTGTGTGTGTGTGTGTGTGTGTGTGTGTGTCCGTGTGTGTGTGTGTGTGTGTGTGTGTGTGTGTGTGTGTGTGTGTGAGGAGTTGAGAGCACAGTTTTGTGAGTTTTCAAAGATTAGAAACTGCTGCTGAGAAGTTGTGTTAGTGCACATGAATCAAAGGCTGTGTGTGCATGTGTGTGTGTGTGTGTGTGTGTGTGTGTGTTTTAAGCAGCTTTCCCTGGAAACTGAGCTTGGATCATAACTTTGCTTCTTAATTACTTTAAGATTTCTCTGGTTTTTGACTCGATGATTCATCGCCGCTCTCAAGGATGTTTTTCTGATTCGTCATCATCTGAACTCTTAACGTTCCCTCTTGCTTCCTCCCGCAGGTGGACTGTGATTGTCGCTCTGACTGGATGAACCCGTCTGTTCGCCCGTCCGTCGGTCCGTCCCTGCGTCCCCCTGTCGGCCAGAGGAAGGATCTGATGCCAGGACCGAGCTGCGATGGCCGGCGGTACAAAACTAAATTATGATCCCACATTCCAGAAAAGGCCGCCACCTCCTCAGAACTCAGTCCTCATCGTGTTGTCTGTGATGTGTGTGTGTTCTCGTCTCCGGTGCAGCAGCTGATGGTGTCGGCGGTCTGGGTGCTGAGCAGAACCACCTGAGTGTCCCTGTCACGGATCATGGAGCCTGGGCCACGGCCATGAACAACCTGGGCATCGTGCCTGTGGGCCTCAGCGGGCAGCAGCTGGTTTCAGGTACCTGCACAACTCCTTTCACCTGCAACTCATTCAGTCTCTAGATGTGTTCAGAAGCCAGAACTACGGTGGCCCAGAGCTCTCAGCTTAACTTAAAGTAGAACTCCACTGATTTTCCACCTCAGCGTCTGTCTCCAGGAGTCTCCAGGTGTCTCCAGGTGTCTCCAGGTGTCTCCAGGTGTTCTGCTGCAGATGTTTTAAAGCAGCATAAAGCCTCCAGTGTCTCAGAGCGAGCTGTGTGGAGTCTGATAAACGTCCTCAAGTGATGTCACTTGAGTCAGCGTCGGGCTCAGCAGACCTAGACAGGCTACGTTAGCCGCTGCTAGCATAACACACCTTCCTCTGAGAGTCTCACACACAACTGTCAGAGGAAGAGTTGCATCGTGGGTAGTGTAGGCGGCAGGTTTTGACAGGGAAGAATAAAGAGGATGATGTCTGCGGTCGTCACGAGTCCGACAGTGAGACCGAAGTGCGCAGACGGAGCTGGAGACACTCTGTCGGTGCAACGGTCTCCGCTGCACTTCCTCCCGCCGGCCTCTGAGAAACCAGCACTTAACAAAAATACACCCTGAACCCGAAAACACAGACAGAGAAACTGCGACGACCCGAGGACAGCCGGTGGTATAACTGCTTAATATTATTATTATTATTATTATCATTATTATCATTATTATCATTATTATTATTATTATCATTTGTGCACATCAGTCAGCTGGTTCATTAAAACCTGACTAATATTATTTGATCAATAACTGAATATTATAATAATATAAAGATTGTGTTGTAAGCAGGTTATATACACGTTGCTACGTTTAGTTCGTTGTAATTCTGTAAACACGAATAATTCCTCGCTCTTATGCTGATGCTGATGCTCGCTGCGTGACGGAGGTGATGTAGCAGCTACACACACACACACACACACACACACACACACACACACGTGGCTGTTATCTGTGTGTGTGTGTGTGTGTGCGCGCGCTATTGTACAGCAATCACCGTTACAGCTGCACGGCTGCAGAGGATGAGCGAGATTAAAATTCGCCAGATTTCATCCATATTTCTGGAATCTGTAAGAAGCAGACAGAGAAGCTTTCAGGCTCTTCAGTTTCACAGTTTTAGGTTTTTGACCAAATAGATTCTTTCCTGGAAACGCACACTAACAGCTTTTTATGCAGTCATGTCTGGAACTGTGTGTGTGTGTGTGTGTGTGTGTGTGTGTGTGCTTTGAATTGTCTGCAGTGGAAAAGCTTTTAAACAGCTTTCAGACAATGGGACAGTGACATGTAGGACACTGAAACTGAGAATACTGCTGCTGCTGTCATTGTTCCTACACAGCTGCAGCAGCTGTAACAGTAAAAGAAGTGGAGTCCTGTGAGTTGCAGTCGTAGTTATGGCGGCGGCAGCGGCGGCAGCACTGGCTAACTCTGTGCGTTGTACTTGTACTTCAGCTAAAGCTCTGAGCGGAGATCTTCCCAGACGTATCACTGTGACACTTCGCTACAGAGGGCAGGGCTGGAAAACAGAAACTCAAACATCTGGATGCAATAAGACCCTCCGTGAGGTTCTCATGTCTCTGATATCTAAACCATATAAACCAGAACTGGCCCGTGCGATAGCTGCTAGCTCCAGAACGGGACCGAAACCCTCGAGCTTTGTCCGTCCGTCCTCGGCGCGTGCAGGACGGTGTGGCCGTCCTCCAAACACACCGGCCTCACTTGTAATTTGGACAAAAACTACACTAAGCTCTGCGTGTCTCCTCTGGCTTCCTGTTTCACCTTGGAATCTGTTCGTGAAGTTGTTTTCGTGAGACGGGGGATTTGTCTGAGCTTCGCGCTTGTGTGTCTTTCTAGTACATAAAGGCCCGGGGGTTTGCCATTGTGGGGGTTTATTAAATGAGCATGTGGGGAGATTTGTTGAGCAGGAGTTTTTTGTGTTAAGCCCAGAATAATTGAATGCATGGATTTAAGCGAGAGGAGCTGAGAGGGGATGTTGTAACGAGGGACAGACAGCAGCATAGCAACCTCGTTCCTCTGGACCGGAGTGGAAATATTAAAACGATGACATGATATTATTACAGTGATGATGTGATGCTGATTAGACTCCACCTCTGGCAACAGCTGCAGCTCTCCTCCCTCTTTACACTGCATGTGGGAACGTTTAGATAATGAAAAGCTGGTCAGGTGAATCTGACGTGTGTGTTAACGAGTTCGCCCAAAATCTCTTGGAGACACTTTTCTAAACCTTTGGATAGAAAAGCGTCGGAAAGCTGTGCATTAAAGTTAAATATGAGGCCCAGTGGTGGAAAGTAACGTTACTCAGTGCTGTACTTTATTTATTTCCACTTTATGCCTCTACTCCACCACAGCTCCGGGGAACTGTTGTGCTTTTTTATTTATTTGACACGTATAGTTACTTAGTTACATAAACACGTGTATGTTTATATGATATGACGCAGTACTAAACTACTAATGCACCCAGTAGTTTACAAAGTGTCTCTCCACATTAAAATGTTCTTACTTGTATTCGTTAGTGATAAAAACAGAAGAGCCATTCTGCATAATGAGTACCTTTACTTTTGATACATTAAATACATTTTGCTGATAATACTTCTGTACTTTTACTTAAATAACATTTTGACTTCATTACTTTTACTTATTATGCAGTATTTTTAGACTGTAGTTCTGCTGTTACTTAAAGGTGGGGCATGAGATTCTGGAGAAATCCAATAACACGACAAACACCACGATACAGAGCGAACAACGACACAGCAAGTAATGTAGCTAACGTTAGCTTGGTTGCGAGTTAGCGTAGCTAGGCTGTGGGTTAGCAGACTGTCGCTGCAGCTGCTGCTGCGAAGCTAACAGCCAGAGAGGACGAGACGGTTTCCCAGAGCAGCACAGCAGCTCCAGACAGCGACGCTCACAACTCTCCTGCTGCTGTAGCTAACATCACAACAGCAGCAGATCTTAAACTAGAGAGTCAGCCGAGTGTTTGTGGGCAAGTCGTTTAACGTCACCTGACACACAAATCATGGCTGGAACAGTGTTTTTGTTAGTTTCCCGTTCACAGAGCCGGGGCTGAGTACAAACACCGGACAGCTAGCGGGCCGAGAGGAGATATTCGCTGAATCTGACAAAAAAGACGTGTTGGATTAGAATCGCTGAGCCCGGCTTTAAGTAAAGGGTCTGACTACTTGGTCCACCACCGGCTAGTTCAGGGTTGGACTGCTGGGATTTAGGTTAGGTCAGTCTCGACTGATGAGAACTCACCTCGAGGGTAATTACAGCCAGATGTTTCCCAGCTCTTGTGTCTTGGTGGTTCTGGTGGAAAATAGAAAATAATCACAATTAAAGACATAAATCCTCTTCTTTGTCAGAGCCTCCCTCTCCCTTGCTCAGCTGTGTTTTCTTCTTCTGTCTCTGGCAGTCGCAGCGGAGCTCGGAGCCAGAGAAATGAACCTGGCTCCAATCATTTTGGCTCTGGGAGAAAAAGCTGCAAGCAAAAGCAGCCTTATGTGATTATGATGAATGTGTGGCACCGAGATGTGTAATTTACCTGTCGGGGTTATCGCAGACAACGCTTTAATGAGTTTTCCTTAGAGCTGAAGAATCTCTGAATGCACCCCGGCTACACATGCTCAGATTCATGGATGATTAAGTGTTTTCTCTTCCCTTTTTATAAGCCTGAAGCTCTCTAATAAAGAGTGTGTGGGGCTTTTTTCTCTTTGCCAAACAAAACTCTGCTGGTGTTTCCCAGCTCTTTAGTTTACGGCAGGAGTTATTGGGATTGTGCTGCTCACAGAAGACCTGCTTATACGCCGTTTATCTGCAAAAAATGCATTTATGTATCTTTTAAAAAACTAAAAGTTGTGTCCCATCTGTAGAGAGATCTGTAGGGCTGGTCACCCGTCAGGAGCCGCTAATCAGTTTCCAGACGAAGCCGGCCCGTAGTCTCAGAGCCTGCAGGCTTGTCAACATGGACCTGGTGCTTCGTCTTGAAGCTTCGATGAATTACGCAGTCTTTGTTTTTATTTTTTCCTCTTTAAAGTATGACTGTTGATATTCAGCCTATAGAGGGGAGGTATTGTCATAAGCCGAATCTTATTCCCCCGCCCGATGTTGAAACTTATCCTACTCGATATTCTGACTGACTTCTTTTAAATATATGTGCAGATAAACTAAACTAGGCAGGCGGAAGCAGATAGCTTGGTGGCTGCATAAGGTGCTTTTTAATCCTGGCGATGGTACATCTCCATGATTAAAAAGGTGCGTTGGATATGTGTTACAGCGCAGACAGGATGACGTGTGAGTTGACTGAATGAACCTCAGAGCCTTACTTGCAGCACGTATACATGGCAACACTGAATCTTTTAGCGCTTTACTGTAAGCCTGCTGTGACAGCAGGACTCGTCCTCGGAGGACCGTGAATGTCTGCTGCCGACAGAAGCTGAGATGTTTCAGTCCGGCCCGACGGACAGACGCCGCCACCTCAGATCGCTCTGTTGAGCAAATGAAACTCCAGAGTTTGATATCTCAAAACTGAAATGCTTTAGAGAAACTAAATGCTTGTTGTGCTTTGAGTGAAGCAACGCTGTAATGATGTCATCTTTAAGCAGTGACAAAACACAAGCCAAGCACATAAAATGTAAAGTCTTGCTTCTTCTTCTTCTCTTGATTCAGTGGGAATGTGAAACGCCTCACTTCCTGTGTGCCGGGGACTGTTTCAGGTAAAGACTGGTTAGACCAGCAGGAGGCAAAGCTTTCACTCTGAATCAGAGCTGCGTTCAATCAGTCCTCCACACCGAGCGGCAAAAGAAATATGGATTTCTATTAGATTACTGTAAGGGACATTTGTCCTCTGCTTGTGTGACAGCTTCCCTCGCCTGGTATTTGGCTCACTTTATTCTGCTTGGCGTTGTGGCTGTGTGGGCAGCGGGGGGGTTTCTGCTGACGCTGTGTTCTTCCCGCTCCCTTGTTATTGCAGTGCTGAAGATAGGAACATGCGACGCTGCTCCGCCCTCATCCACCCTGCCCACCCCCGACAGCTGAAACATTGTTCCTGTCGCCTCCGTCCTCTCGCTGTTTATCTTCTTTACCTTCTTCCTCACTTCCTCTTTGTCCTGGAGAACAGACATTTTCTCCTCCTCACCGAGCTTCTCTTTTCTCTTCTACCTTTCATTAACACGCTCACGATGGGATTTTCTTTTTCCTTCAGATCTCGGCCCCATTCTTTCTTCTCTTATCTGTTTTCTTCCAGATAGCGATGCTTTATTTCTCCCGTCTGCAGTTTTTCCTCCTTCCCCTTCCTCTCCTGCGTGTGTTTTTTCTGTGTTTTGATATATTACACCACAGTTTCTCATCCTTTTCTCTAAAGCATTTCAGTTTTGAGATATCAAACTCTGGAGTTTCATTTGCTCAACAGAGCGATCTGAGGTGGCGGCGTCTGTCCGTCGGGCCGGACTGAAACATCTCAGCTTCTGTCGGGTTGTCGTGGTTTAGACATGCCTGTTTAATTTAGCCTTTTTTAATCGAACATGACTGAGAAACAATGTGTGTGTGTACCCTCAGTGTCCAGTTTATTAGGTACAGCTAGCTAAATCTGAGTCCTGCAGGAAATCCTTCATGAAGGTCATGCAGTTCAGTTTGTGTTGAAACGCTTTCAGAGACGTGTGTCCTCACCTGGACGCTCACGCTGTGCTGCTGTTGAAGTGTGTTGCGTTATTCTGTTGTCGTTCTGTCCTGCAGACTCTCTGTGTATCCAGAGGTTCGACCCCGGGCTGGGCCTCATCGCACCCATAAACCCCATGATGGCGGGCATCAGCCTGGTCCCTCCCCCGCCCGTGCCCCCCGACATGGCGGTCATCAAGGAGATAATCCACTGCAAGAGCTGCACTCTGTTCCCTCAGAACCCCAGTAAGTAACACTCTCTCTGTGCCGCATACACTCGCATCCTGCACTGCCGGGGGGGTCAGCAGAGTCCGGCTCAGACCATTCAGGGAGTCAGAAACAGGTATTTTCATGTAGCAGAGAGGACCTTCACTTGGAGCGCCGGAGGGAGGGGGAGTAATAAAGGAACTAACGGTACTTTCAGAGAGAGGGAGCTTTCCATAGCTGCCTCCGCTGTTTCCAAGGCTGCTGTTCTTCTGCTGGTCACAGGAAGTCAGAGAGAGACAGGCGGGGAAACGAGAGAGCTAAGCAGCGCACTAACAATATTTAATCCGTTCAAGACGGATGAGTTGTGCATTGTATAACAGCCAAACCCCCCATGTCAAAGCAAATTACATAAAAACACAAATGACAAATAAATTGTCACCAAAATGTCGACAGTTTATGTAAAGAGCACGTTTTAAAGCAAAGGGCTTCACAGAGACGACAGTCAATAAATTTATTCATTAAAGTCTGAGAATCAAAAAAATCAGTTTTCCAGCATCAAGTGAAAAGAGTCGGTTGACCCCAAAATACAGTATTTCAGCTCTTTACAGTGCAGTGTCTTCTATACTAACAGTAATTCTCATTGCTGTCCCGAGCTGATCGATCCAGGCAGCCGAGCCGTTCTGTCCTGAACTGCTGCAGCTCTGCGGCGCACGAAGACTGAAAATCAGAGTTTGTGAATGTAGGAAACGATTTGGTGAGTGAGTCTGCTCTGACACCCGGGGCGGCCAAATACACGGGTTTGCTGGCGAAGCCGATATCTCTCCTCTCTGGTTCTCGTGTCTGTACTGAGACAACGAAGTGCAGATCATTAAGGGAGTGTCTCGATGACGGTTGGTGCTCAGACCGTTGGTGAGGTCGGAGAAGCAGAGGAACACGTCCGGTCGCACCACGACAGGTTCAGGAGTCTCCAGTTAAACCTTCACTCTCGTCAGATCAATAATTCAGGCCGATCAGCTTTATAGTTTTCAATCAGGACCTTCAGTATTTGGATCAAGTAGCTCGTGAAAAAGAAGGTGTCAGATATTTAAGCAACAGTTCGGTCAATATGTCAGATCGGACTCGGCATCAGCACTAAAGACTTTGATCGGGACTCAGAGCCACTACAGTGGTTTTTATGTTCAGAAGAATCAAGAAAGATGAGGAAGATTTATTCTTGACAGCAGTGATGATGATGATGATGATGATGATGTCATTGTTCTTCAGACCTGCCCCCTCCGTCGACGCGGGAGCGCCCCCCCGGCTGTAAGACGGTGTTTGTCGGAGGTTTGCCGGAGAACGCCACCGAGGAAATCATCAGGGAAGTGTTCGACCAGTGCGGAGAGATCATCGCCATCCGCAAGAGCAAGAAGAACTTCTGCCACATCCGCTTCAGCGAGGAGTTCATGGTGGACAAGGCTATTTACCTGTCAGGTGAGCGGTCTCACACACACACACACACACACACACACACAGTGATATGTGCACACAGTGTTTAGAACAAGGGAAAACCTTATTGGCTGGAATATAAGACGACCCCCTTTTCCAACAGCTGTCGAACCAGAGAAATCCTCGTTATTCCACACATTCTTCTTCCCTGTCAAAACCTGCCGCCTACACTACCCACGATGCAACTCGATGAAGGTGTGTTATGCTAGCAGCGGCTAACGTAGCCTGTCTAGGTCTGCTGAGCTCACTGCTTCAGCCCGACGCTGACTCAAGTGACATCACTTGACGTTTATCAGACTCCACACAGCTCGCTCTGAGACACTGGAGGCTTTATGCTGCTTTAAAACATCTGCAGCAGAACACCAGAACACCTGGAGACTCCTGGAGACACCTGGAGACTCCTGGAGACTCCTGGAGACAGACGCTGGAATCCCTATTAAGGGAAGGGGAAACACAAATCAATGGGGAAATATATTGACACACCAGCTCATACAGAGAGTGTTGCATTGTGGGTTGTTTGTACCTTTAAAGGGACAGTTCACCCCAAAATCAAAAGTACATAAAGTATGTCTCCTCTCACCTGTCGAGCCGTTTATCCATCTGGAGTGTTTTGGTGCGAGCTGCAGAGTTCTGGAGAAATCGGCCGTAGAGACGTCTTTTTGAATGAATTGGGACTAGATGGCGCTCGGCTTGTGGGGCTCAAAGCGCCAAAACAATACATTTGAAATCCACAGACTTGTTGTGAGCAGTTTGATGTAGAAACTATTTTCTTTTTACCAATAGTTCCCACATGAAACTGCTCACTTGTCGGGCTGCTTCCAGCAGCTTTCTGAAAGCAACAACCTGACGTTTACACCAACCTCGGGCAGCGATCCTCACTTTTCATGCAACTCTTTAAATGTTTTCCAGGAGAAATACGAGCGTGGCTGTTCTGAACAGCTGTAAACGCGTCTGACGTGGTCGGACAACACGTCGTATGAGTTTCTGATGTCTCCGCCATGTATACGAGTAGCCGGTTTCTAGTAGACTTTACATATGTGCAGGACGAAAGACTGCAGGCAGGGAGAGAGTGGCTGTTACAGCTGTTAGTTTTTATTTCTGTCATCATGCCCAACATCTGGCAACATGCATCTTTAACATGCAAAACCAGTCAGGCATCAATATTATAACTGTCCAAAGTCCGACACTAGAAAACTACTGTGCGTTTAAACACGTTGACCTGGTTGAATGTGTGTGTGTGAGTTCCTGTCGTGGAAAAGGCCTACGACGCTGTTTTCTCTCCTCCCAGGGTATCGGATGCGTATCGGATCCAGCACTGATAAAAAGGACTCGGGGAGGATCCACGTGGACTTCGCCCAGGCCAGAGACGACCTGTATGAATGGGAGTGTAAACAGCGCTTACTGGCCAGAGAGGAGAGACACCGCCGCAAGATCCACGAGGACCGCCTGCGGCCGCCGTCTCCTCCTCCCGTCGTGCACTACTCCGAACACGAGGCGGCGCTGTTGGCAGAGAGACTGAAAGGTGAGAGCAGACCGACTGGTTTAAAGAGGGACGTGTCCCAGTATGTGGCAACAGACAGAATAACATCCGGAGACGAACGGACTGACACGCGTCAGGAGGCTGAGAAATCTCCGTAGTCATGGAGACAGTGATAAAAAAATCTGAAACCATGTTCAGCCTCTCGTCACTGTTAGCCGCCGGACAGATCCGCCTGTCAACACGTGTGTGTGTGTGTGTGTGTGTGTGTGTGTGTGTGTGTGCAGCTCTGCAGATCACCTGCTGGGAAACCTAATAACAAGTTCAAATGACTGATTCAGGAACCTGCACAATTATTGATATTCTTCATCCCGGTCTGATACAAACTGTTTGTGTACAACGGTGTGAAGCAGTCGGACGCTGCGGCCGCTCGGGACGCTGCAGCGTTCTGTGCTGAAGACGCCTGGACAGCCGTGTCTGCAGGTGTCTCTGCGTGTTGTTGTTCTGCAGCAGCGCTGTGTGTTTGTCCCTGCTCCAGTTATTGCAGCGAGGTGGCAACAACCAATAATTGGATAAAAGCAGAAGTGGCAGCCTCGGTGCTACAGAGCAGTGTTTTTCTACATAAACAACGTTACCATGGAAACTTATACCTGGTCCAGGTCAGGTTTCAGGCTGAGCTTCACCTGAGGACTAACTGCTGCACTCTGAGTCAGGTTTATCACTTAGTTTGTATTGAGCTCATATAGATTTCTGTCTGAAAGCTGCAGTAACGGATGTTTCTGTCCTCTTGTCTTCAGCAGAAACAACTTTAACACGTCGTCACCTTTAAAGTTGATCTGATGAACGTGTGATCGAACAGCGGCTCGTTTCCGCCTCCAGCAGCTGAGTCACATGACGCTTCGTCAGGAGGCGTGTCAGAGTCACATGACGCTTCGTCAGGAGGCGTGTCAGAGTCACATGACGCCGTCAGGAGGCGTGTCAGAGTCACATGCCGTCAGGAGGCGTGTCAGAGTCATGACGCTTCATCAGGAGGCGTGTCAGAGTCACGTGGACGCCATCAGGAGGCGTGTCAGAGTCACATGACGCTTCATCAGGAGGCGTGTCAGAGTCAGAGTCACGTGACGCCGTCAGGAGGCGTGTCAGAGTCACATGACTCTTCATCAGGAGGCGTGTCTGTGTCTCCTGATGGACGTCAGTCCGGTCTTCTCTCTGTCAGCTCTGTGTTTGGTCTCCAGCAGCTGCTGAGGGAAACATCTGGCTCTTTAGCAGCTAGATGCTCCGCTACGTTCAGCAGCTGCTCTCTGGCTGCGTCTGGCTGCTGTTTGCCGCTCAGCAGGAAGCGTTCAGAGGCTTTTCACAGCTTCTTCTTCTCTGGCAGCGACGCTCTGAGCGCTGAGAGCGAACCAGAGCAGCAGCAGACGAACAGCGAGCTGAAACTGTGAAGCTCCGTGAAGCCGAGCTGCAGGTTCAGCTGATGGTTCAGAGACGCCGACACGCTGTCAGGTCGTACAGTGTTAGTATGAAAACATAGATCGCTGCTTTAAGTATCAGTATAAGTCATCAATCATATACAGGTGAAGAAACAGAAACAGTAATCTGTATATAGCAGGAATACAGGCTAATTATAACATCCTGCAAACGAATAAAGTCATAGATACAAATTCCAAAAATCATTTGATTTAATGCTTTAAAGACTGATTATAGAAATAATGTAAAGTCCTATTTTCACCTCCTGCAATAAAACTCTCTGCAGCCAACTGGACTGTAAAGACAGAAGTTCGTCATTTATATCTGTCAATCAAAGGGAGCTTATATACCGACAGACTGCAGCTTAACTACAGTCGCTGCTGCGTTCACGGTTTCACTGCTAGCGTTCCTCAACACCTCCTCGCTCTCCAGTTTCTGTTTCCAGTTAGTGTTCTCCTAAAGACAGTCGAGCTCCGAGCTGTTTGCAGTGAAGACACGAATATCAGTTACTGCACACAGAGATTTCCACAACATAGGACTGTGTTTATCATATAATAACATAATAGGTACTATATTATAATTTTAAACCTATAAATATGCTGTACACCCCCCCACAGACCAGAGACCAGATTAGACTATAGTAGAGTATTATCTGGACCCGGTCCGGGTCTGGGTTCCTCAGAGCTGAGTGGACCTGTGAAGATCTCTACCTTTGCTGTCCGGCTCTGCAGTTCACCTGCTTCCTCTGCACAGGGAGAGGAAAGAGATGAAGCGTGGGAGTGAACAGAGGTGTGGGTGAGCGAGAAGCGAGTGTGAAGGTCACTCTTCCTCCTCCTCCTCCTCCTCCTCCATGTTTCCTCGGCTCTGCTGTGGCTGACTCTTATCTCCATGACTGAAATACTCCAGTTTTGCTGTAGAGAGCTGTTTGTCTTCACCGTGTTTATGGAAACACAGGAGGGCCGAACCTTCGGTTTAATCTCAGTCTCACCCAGCACACGGCTCGTCGCCGTTAGTGACAGTAATGCTTCCTCAGTGATCAGGGACGCTGCGCATCACCGTCCGGAGTTCCTCACGTCCTTTTGCTGGATTCAGTCGGTCATTTTTCAACACATTGGTTGTTAATATTAAAGAAGACGCACTGCAAATAAGTTACATAAACATAAAAAAGAAAGAGACGAAAGTCAACGTCTTTACTGTTTATCATTAAAGTAGCACGAATACTTTTTACCACAGTAGTAAAACTATAGTAACAGTAATACTTCACTGCACTCGCTGTATGTCAAGTTTACCACACTGATAGATACTGTGTGTGAAATTCACACGTCACAGCAGCAGCACACGGACGAACCGTGCAAAAGCAAAAACGTGGAAAGTATGCCCTTTAACCTCGGGCATGCAGGTGAGCAAAATGAATATAAAAAGTAAAAAAGTTAAAAAGATCTATTGCACTGTGCCAGAAGTTAAGGAAAATGTAATTATAAATGTCCGCTCATTTATCATTTTGCATCTACGACAATAAAATAAAAAAAGCTTTATTCTGATTTTCAGAGAAGACTGCAACAGTTCGCCTGTGGTGTTTCATATTAGTAATGTGTTGCTGGGCAACACGTTGCCACCAACACAGGGAATGAGATATTTCACATTAGCAACCTCAGTTTGCAGAAATATTTCCAGGGGAGTTGTGAAAGGTTTGTTTAATGCAACAACACAGGCAGTTTGAACAACTCACTGTGACTGATTCCCAAAACGGCTCAAACTGGCAACTTTTACACTTTTCCGTCTGTCTCAAGAAATACAGTTAGACGTCCGTTTTAAATGAACATTAGATTTTTCTGGTTCAACCTTGCCCTGCTGTAGTTGTGTGCACAGTTTTCTTATGCAATCAGGGATTAGAAGCAACATTTCTGTTGCACTGTTGGTTTCACCTCTGTTTGTTGCTGCCCACTCGGTCTCAGCAATTAACCTGGTTTGTATTAAAAAACCCTGAATTTTCCGAAACTCTTCCCACCCAACTTATTTACAAAGGTACATTTGAATTTTCACTGTATATTATTATAATAATATTATATAACAATTATATTATTCTCGTGAAATTAGCTGCAGGAAGGTCCTTGTTAATTCATCACAGCCGTTGTACTGAATGTGCAGCCTGTACAGTAGATGTAGCTGTAGCTAGCTAGCAGCTCAGGCTGATCGTAAAACTCTCCAGTTCTTTCTGTTGTTTTCTTCCAGGTTCTTCCAGTTCGTGCTGCCAAGAACAAATCCACATCTGTTTGTGTCCACTGACTTTGTAGCCTGCTGTATGCAGCTGTGCTGCCCCTAAAATGTGCTTCCGGTTCAGTCTGTACTCACCTTACGTGTGGTGATGTTAGCCTGAGGATGTTCTTGCAGTGGCTGCTGTTGGTGGTGGCTAGTTCTTTTTGTTGCAAAATGGAAACAAAGGAGCTGTGGTCATCCTGCAGATCATGTAGTATGACTGGATGGCATGACATTTACTGTTGGTCTCTGCTTACTTCCTATTCATTCATTCAAACATCCCCGACCTTAACGGCTCCTATTCCTTTCTGGATGAATACAGCAGTTTCCAGTGTCGGGCTGGGAGTCAGGCTGCGTAGGAATATACTTGTTCATTTTCTCTCTGAGAGTTACATGTTCAGATTGATACCACACAGCTGGTTAGCTTAGCTTAGCATAAAGACTGGAAGCAGGGGGAAACAACTGTCTGCTTATGGTAGAAGTATGACGTAACTCCTTTATGCAAAGATTTATTTGGCTGTATTGAAACAAGTTCTCTATCTACATAGACAGAGAAGTAACGGTATACTAATGCGAAACCAGGGGGCGCCATCATGAAACCAGTAATATATAAAAATATCTAAATTTCTTTACCTTTTGGTTTCAAGCTGAACACAGGACTGTGATTCACAGAGCAGATATGTTGCTGTAGCGGACAAACAACATGGCATTTAATTTGGACTTTAACTTTAGTAATTGTGTAATGTAATAAATGTTCATTTATCAGTCAAGTGCATAGTACAACACTGCAGACTGGAGTCTGACACCCCCATTAACTGGCTTTGTAGTGTAATAAATTACACCACAGCATAATGATAATGACGTTGTAACGCCTTCCTGTCTCGATGGAAACCAACAGCATCTTGCTTTGATTTGTTATTATTTGCTTCTGTGTCTCCAGTTTAACTATAAAACCCAGACCTGAGCCTCTGTGCCGGTTTCCCATCCATCCTCTAATACCTTACATAAACAAGCATGTTTTTTCTCTGAATAACCTTTTTGAATTCATTCTTCACTTCAAACAGCAGGGGAAATAAATTTCCATTATTCCTTCAGTCGTCCCTGTTCAGCTGCGCTTCATTGTGCTCGCTGTAATGTGACTGTAATCTGCTGCTGTGTATGAATGGGGCTTTATCGGAGCGGGGGAAAGTGTCTTCTTACAGGTTGTGTCGCACTAGGTATTGAGCTCATTAAATGCTTTCTAATTCACTCTGTTCTGCCGCCGTCCGCGGCTCTGTGGCACCGTTCAATTATTATTCAAATGGGGGAGAACAGACTCGACGAGGCCCGCGGAGACTCAGCACATTTTATGACTGAGACCGAATGCAGCTCGTAGTTTTGGTTGAAAAGTTGAAAATCAAAAATGCCTTTTTTGTTTAGTGACTGTGGCGAGGTTCAGAGCTGTGAACAGTGAACGCCCCAAGAGAAGGATTTTAATCCTCAGTAGCTGCTCTGTTGTTTGTTTAGCCTGACTGAATGTTAAAGGTCCCATGAAATGTCTTCCACATCGTACTTCAGTCACCATTTGATGTGATGTTGCATGAAACAGGAAGCCGGTGAGCAGTGGTGGTAGAAGTATTCAGATTCTTTACTGTAAAAGAACCAATACAACAATGTAAAAGTCCTGCGTTCACAATCCTACATAAGGAGCTACACAAGTATTTTCAGCTTCATGCAGTAAAAGTTCTGGTTCGGCAGTAAAATGTCTCCTGACTGATTCTGATTCTGTCTGACATTATTAGATTATTAATACTGAAGCATCAACGTTAGACGTTTTACTGCTGTAGCTGCTCGAGGTGGAGCTAGTTTTAACTGCTTTATATACAGGTTTCAGTCGTAGTCGTCTGGACACTGTTTTCAGAATCAAGACGTTTCGGCTCCCATCCGGAAGTCATTCTCAATTGTGAAAATGGTCTGAGAACTCAGAAATTTGAGCTACTCTGTGTTGCTTAAGCCCCGCCCTCAGGGAGGAGTCTACCTGAGTATCTGTTGTTTACCCTGCCTAGTTTCGCCTGAAACTGAAGTTTCAAGAAGTTCCCGCTCTCGGTGTGTGAATGATTAGTTTCTTTCAACTGATGAGCAGTTGAAGTGCTTTGAGTAGTCAGAAAGACTAGAAAGGCGCTAGATAAGTACAGTCCATTTATATACAGTTAGCTAGTTTTAACTACTTTATATAAAGAGTCAGGAAACAATCCTGTACACGACCCCCGTAACACGGTCAATTGTTGTTTTTACACTTCGGTCTTTGGACGACTGAAACAAACAAGATATAACGTGTTAATTGTCGAGCAGCTTTTCACGTATTGTTTTTTTTCTTGTATTTGTTTTCATCTTCTTGTTGTCAGTTTCTCACTGACCGATGCAGTGACATTGATTAACTCTACATGTGCATTTGAAAGAGCCTTGTACAGTATAGCGACTTTTTAAATCATTACGTTGCATGTTGCATATTTTGCAGTACCAGTATTCTTATAATGCACACTCTGTTTAATCATACAATTATTATTAAATTATTACTGCTATTTTTACAATCTCTTACTGCTGTAATCTATAACTTTTCATATTTTTCATTCATTTGTTTCTTCTTCACATGTCACTAAAGATGTTTTTGTTTGGAAGAGTTGTAAAGCGCTTGTCTCTGTTCTGTTTTCCCATTTCAAAATGTTCTTTAAATGAAGTCCTGACTCTGCCGGATGATGTGACAATCCTACAGGTGTATGTTCTGATCACCAGGCGTCGCTAAACACTACAGTGTCCCTGAGCCTCGGCCACCGTTGCCATGGAGAAGAAGCCAGTCAGAGGTTTTAATCAGAACGATAGCAAACTGAAAAATGTTTGATCGAAACACATAGTTCCTGAATTCACCCAAAGGTGACCCAGAATCAAAAAGTAAATTGTGTTGTCAGCTCACTGTTAGCAGCGCAGGTGACAGAATTTTGAGCTCTGTGATTGGATGTTTCCTGCCAAAATGCACCTTGGGAGTTGTAGTTGACTTCTCCCATTAAGTTTTTATGTCCGCAGGCTTCTTGTAGCTTTGACTTTTTATCAAAGAACCAGATGTTTTCTAACACAGTTGTTCCTCTTTTGTACTGAGGATTCAACAGGAGAGATCCATGTCTATCAGAATCATTGAATCACTGGTATTGATCAAGCAGATATGTTCCTTCTGCTGTTTTCCTGTGTAAGGATCTCACTCTTCTGCACCTTCATCCCCAGACGACCATAAGTTCAGTGAGGCCACGGCGGTGCTGTTCACCTGGATCGACCGGGGCGAAGTCAACCGCCGGACGGCCAATCACTTCTACTCCATGATCCAGTCAGCCAACAGTCACGTCCGCCGGCTGATGGGTGAGAAAGCTCAGCACGAGGAGGAGATGGAGCGCGCCAAAGAGACGTTCAAGAACGCCCTGATGGCCATATTAACGCAGTGTAAGGAGACTTTATTATTTCAAACACATACAGTCGTACAGGCAGACGCACCACATGTGGGAAATCTCCAGTCGTAACTGTGACTGTGCAGTTATTCAGGTAAGCTCGACTCGTGACTTCACTGCAAGTAGCTTGTTCCATGTTTCATGATTCTTCATCATTGTGAGGAGTAACCTTACAGTTACAGTAAGTAGCTCTACCCAGCTCTAAACCACAGAGACCACAGTAGATAATATCGAAAGGTCATAGGTCACATTTTTTGCTGCATATACTGTATGAAATGATTTACTGTTAAAGTCTAATAGAGTTCCACAGTTGGCGTTGTTACAGAATGTGTTGATACCATATGCAGAGCTCACCTCTAATACTTCAGCATTTGCCAAACAATCCGGAGTAATGTGCTGGATTTGACCGGCGATCTTTTTAAACACTGCCAGCTGGTACAGACAGCAAGGGTTTGACCAGGATCAGTTTCTGATGTTTTAGAACTGAAGCCGGGGTCAAATTAATGTGCCGAGACTGTCGATATTATTTGGGAATATTTTAAAATGTGAGAGATTTCGGGACAGTTTCTTTATCTAGAAATCCCCAGTATTCAGGGTATTCAAGCAGCCAGCTAACGACACAGGTGTGCTGCTGGGGAATAATGTAGCTGTCAGACCTGCCAACACTCCCGTTTTTTCCCGGGTTTCTTCCGTCGTCATCGTCGCCGCCAAAAAAAACCTCCCGTATTTTGAAACCTAAATGTTGGCAGGTGTGGTAACTCTGTTTACATTCAGTTTGTGTGACTAAACGCGTTGCGCAGTATTAAATGTTTAGATTTCACAGATATGTACAAGTTAGTTAAAGTGAAGCTACATACTTAACTGCGTCTAAAGCCCCAACAGGTTGGTAAACGCCAGTAAATAGTCGGCGCCGTCACGTGGGATGAACTGCTCTGTATATTTTCCTGCTTTTTAGTCCTTTCCAATCACATGCCTGAGTATTATCCCCACCACCGCACCGTCGCCATCCTGCGATCCTGGTCACAGTCCCCCACACTGCCGCAGGGTGTGGTGCAGACCATGAAGCCGTTCACACCACATCCATATTAAAGCTGCCTCGATGGAGCTCAGCCCAGTCTCCATGACAACACTCCCCCATCCGTCTCACCATCAGCTCCATTATCTTCAGCTCAGTGTGAGCTGGTGATTAGGTCGGTATCAGAGTCAGCAGTGTGACGTCGCTCGGACCTTTTCACAGACAGGCTTCAGGAAATGCCGCCACACGCAGTCTGATAACAGCAGCTGCTGTTTTTAATGCTCGAGTGTGTTTCTACTCTGAAACAGGCTCAACATCTTTACATTTAAAGCTGCATTAAGAGATTTCTGACCACTAGGGGGCAGAAAAACGCAGCTCTGACATCCAGCGAGTGGCTAAAGTTGCTCTCGGCTCGTCTGAGTTTGTTTTCTGGAAACGGCTTTTACGTGTGCGGGTAAATGTGTACTTTTATATAAACTTTATTTGTATAGCAAAGAAAATAAAGCAAATCAGAGGAGAAATGGAAACACAAAGACAGTAAAATCCTAACCGAAGGAGATAAAAGCATCGAATTGAAGCAATGAAATCATGTTGCATGTTGACGTGTTTGTCCGCCGACTGCAGAGCGGTGAGTACAGCGCTGTCACAGTCCTCGTCTGTTTGTCCACGTACTGTATCTTTGTGTCTGTCCGTCTGTCCAGTGTGGGTCATGTGTTTCTGCGTGTTGATCAGAGAAGGTCCAGAGCTCAGGTGGCAGACAGATGTTGAAGTCAAAATGATGTGACTGATGGAAATGTTTGGGTTTGATTGACAGCAAACAAAATGTCAGAGCAAAACTTTGAAAGGCAGCATCTGAGTTCAGAATGTCTGGCTTTAAAAACTGCACATTCAGAGTTGTACTGCAGTTCTTACAGTAATTGTTGCAGACAAAGTAATTACATCACGACTTCCTTTCACCTTAAACATGTAATGTGACGTGACGACGCTCGTGTTGTGCACTCAGTGGAAAGGTCAGCATCCATTCTGGGCGGATGTTGCGTTTGTGAGTCCTGAAGGAAGCGAAGCTGCAGGAGATGTAAGTACCGAGCACTGGCCAGGAGAGAGACCTGCTCATCACATGACAGCCTCGATGTGCTAACACCAGCAACACAATTCATTTGTTTTATGAAGTCATGCTGTTTGTTATCTGCAGTGTCTATCTTCAAGTCCACTAACTAATATTCTGTTGGTTCCAATCCGTTTTCCTCTTTAACCCACTATTTGTGAATTTGCACCCGAATCACATTCGATTATATTTGTACTGAATGTTTCTCAAACTATTATTTTGAATTCAGCCGGTGACTTTCGATAATAACATTTGCTTTATTTATTCTACAGATAAAAGTGTTTTAATGAAACGTTTGGGACTTTCTTCATAGGAGCACTTTCCTCCACATACGGCCGTGGTCTGCTCAGGGCCGGGACTCTGCAGGAGCCCGGAGGACCATCTGGTCCTGCCTAGACTGGCTGCTTCTGCTTTACCGTTGCTGAAGCACGTTTTCCAAAACACTGTTGTAACTCTGAAAACACGACCTCACACTGAGCCTGCAGAAGGCCGCCACTCACTCCGAATACGTAACTTGTGATAAAAGTCAATAAATTCATCGGTGAGTGAATCGTGCCTTCGTCCGGTTACCCGAGTGGCTTTGATGTTTCTTCATGTCGCGTCTCACTGAGCCTCACGCAGTAACCCACTGACCGAGGCAGATAGCCTCTGCAGCTGTTCACGGCTCTCACCTTCCACTAAGCAGCATGTATTCATGAGTAATGTCTCCATACGACAGATGCATGTACATATGGAGTTATTTAGGAATGAAGAACAACGTGGGAACTCCTGTCTGTCTACGATTTGTTCTTTGTTTTCATTTTTCCGTTCTACATCAGCGTCACATGTACGACTCGTCCTTTGAAAGTGGGAAATCCAGGTGAACGCTGACCGTGAACAGGTGTGTGAGTTTATTCAGTCAGCTGCAGACGCTGTGTGACTTCGTCACTGGGTGACTGTGTGGGAGGCTCAACGAGACCTGACTAGAGATGTCCCTAAACATTGAGTCTCTGTGATACCGATATCTGATTTAAATGATTGATCTGATATGAATGAAGTTGAACTGGATGTGAGGTCAGCTAGAGAGACGACGTCTCACTCTGTTGGAGTCGGACCTGCAGAGACACTCAGACACTGAGGGTGGCAAAATGCACGGCTTCGCTAAGCTACAACGCTAATTATCGTTAGCAAAGCTCCGCGAAGTAGCAGCTTCTCGTGCTCATGCCGTCACTTTCAGCAGTTTTGAATCAGGACCTTCAGTATGCACAGCTGTTATTTCAGTGTGTCAGATATTTAATCAACGTTTCAATTCAGTTTTATTTATATAGCGCCATTTCATAGCAGAAGTTATCGCACTTTTCCTACAGAGCCGGTCCAGACCTAACTCTGTAATATTAATTACAGAGACCCAACAAATCCCACCGTGAGCAAGCACTTGGCGACAGCGGCAAGGAAACGCTTGACGCTTAGGTCAATCTAAGTGTCAGATCGGACTCGGTATCACTGATACTCAGTATTAAAGGACTCGGACCGGGATCGGGGCCTAAACAGCTTGATCGGGACGTCCCTAGTTTGACCTGAGCAAATGATGGCACTATTTGAAGTTTGGAGGGAAGTGTTCCTTTAATATGAAGCAAGGTCCGCACCAGGAGGGCCAGCCTGCAGCCAGCAGCCTGTGGTCAGTGTATGTCCACGGTCTCTCCTCTGTCTGCTGTACGAGCCTCAGTCAGTGCTACAACGCTACATAAACGGCTTGTTTTGTCTTGACCCTCCCCCCTCCTCCTCCTCCTCCTCCTCCTCCTCCTCCCTGTTCACCCCAAAGTCGAGCAGATCACCACCGTTTTCACCGCCGCCACCAGGCAAAAGGCATGGGACCATTTCTCAAAAGCACAGCGCAAGAACATAGACATTTGGCGCAAGCAGTGTGAGGTTGGTACACCTTCTTCTGTTCTCTCCTCCCTCCCCGGCCCGCTGCTTTGTTCTCTGCTGAGTCCTCAGGAGAGAGCTGACAGACAGGCCTGAACGATCTGTTGTTGTTTTTCTGGATGCTCGCCCTCTCAGACAGACAGACAGACAGACAGACAGACAGACCGGCCTCTGATCTCTCTTTCCCCCTGCAGCAGAGATGTAAAGCAAAGATCTGACGCCTCCTGCAAAGTGTGAGGCGCTGCTATGGCAACAGTGATTTCCAGGGTTAAATCTCTGAGCAGTTATTCGTCCAGAGTCAAATCTAGACGACAGGTGTAGGCACGAGAGTGATGCGTACACAGGAGGGAGGACTTGTTTTCGGACGTGGGTTGGGCTCAGTCCCTCTGTGGGGGCCAGGTACGGAGCATTAAAATGCAGAAATGAAAACAAACCCAACAAAGAAACACTACGAAATGCAATATTTCTTTGTTGGGTTTGTTTTCATTTCCGCATTTTAAATCTTCCGAATAATTACTGTAACTCTCACCGGAGCGTCACCCGAGCCCGCTCAGTGTCACTTACAATATTTTTGGTTCGAAAAAGAGGTAAGAGCCAGTGATCGGAGCGCAGCACACCTGGGGAGACACGATGTTGTGAAAGCCCCTCCTTTAATGGCTAGTATCTGTGGTAAGTCTACATGTACCCACATCTCTATAGCAACAGCACCGGCTTCGTGTAGAGACACGTCTCCCGTTCTGTCAGGAATGCGTAGACGAATGGAAAGATCCCGAACACGGCAGCCGTACAGACGCGTGATGAGCGGAGCCTTCAGAACGGGTTCTGACTTTGGATTTCATTCGACTCGAGCTAAAAAAAAAGGTTTACAGTCGAGCTGAAACAATTCATCGATTAGACGATCGACAGGAAATCCATCAGCGACTACTCTGATAACTGAATAGCTGTTTGAGTCGTTTTTTCTGCCAAAGAAGCCAGATATTCTCGGGTTGCAGCGGACATCCGCCGAACAGACCAAGCTACGCGAAAGCACCCGATCCAAATGAATGGAAACACCATTACAGGATGGACGCACACTGTAAGAGATTCCATCTAACAAACAGCCGCTTGTTCGCTCTCTCCCATCAGCAGGAAGTGCGTTCCAGTCACGTGATGCTGGAAGGAAAAGGCCGATTGGCCAAATTTCCTTCCAAGAAATACAGAACGAGGAAACTTCACTGATCTCAGATTTTAGTTTTGCTGCTTTTGTCTAACTTTGAAAAACCAAAGAACTGAGATTGCAGTTTAGCGCTGCAGACTGGAGCCACGGTCCGCGATTGTTGCGTTACGTTCAGGAGCCATCGCTAAAGGCACCGCCTTCTTTTTGAATGTGTCGTTGACGTCATTCTGTCTGCAGAACGGGCTCTAATGGATGGTTACCGATGAAAGTGCACCAGCCGGACTCCTGCAGCCGCTGCTGTGCTGCTTCTTTGGTTTTACAAAGTGTTATCGGGTCTGAATGCAGACTCGTGGCGAGAGGTTGAGCGTGCCACTCGATAAATGGAATTAAAGTAATTGTAACTTCTTAAGAAAAGTAGCTTTTACGTGTTGGTGTAGAGCAACCAATACTAGAGAAATAAACGTTTAATAATTGGAAACTGGGAGACGAGTCACCTGGGAGTTAGTGAGTTCAGACAAATAAGAACATTTTGAACCTTGAACCCCCCTTTTCACTTCCTGCTCGCTCCACTATGAACCATGTGGCACGAGTGGCAGCGAGTGTGGCGTTTCACGGCCGAACAGCTGAAGAGCATCCAGGGAAAGCCAGGGTCGCCTCGGCTTCCGGCCGCGCAGAAGCACAGACGTGTCTGACGAGCTGTGCGTCGCGGTGCTGAGGACGGCTTGCACTCTGTGTCTGCTGGTTGTGATGTTTCAGGAGCTGAGGAACGCCCACAGCGAGGAGATCATGGGCATCAGACGAGAGGAGGAGATGGAGATGTCCGACGACGATTCGGATGAAAGTCCCTGTAAGAGGCTGCGCACTGAGAACGGTACGTTAGACCAGGGTCAATGTTATATTTCCAACATTTAACACACAGGCTGCGTTCAGAAGCTGGAAGCTTTTCACTTTGGTTTTATGAAGTTTCTTTTCCCCATTTTCTCCTCCTCCTCCTCCTCCTCCTCCTCCTCCTCCTCCTCCTCCTCCTCCCCCCCTGCAGGAGTGTATGATCAGACTCAGGCGTCTCTGAAGGAGGAGAACGACTCCCTGCGCTGGCAGCTGGACGCCTACAGGAACGAGGTGGAGCTGCTGAGGAAGGAGCAGAACAAATCCAGCCGATCAGATGACGACCAGACGCACACACACACACACACACACAGTGCTGAGGCTCAGATCCAGCTGCTGCAGCAGAGCATGCACAACATGCAGCAGGTAGGCTCCTCCTCCTCCCCCTCCTCCCTTTGCTGCACAGTCAGTTCACATTCTGCCTCCGCTACGCTTCTTCGTTCGCATCAGTCAGTCAGCTGTAGCAGTTTTCAGTCTTGTGTTCTGAGTTTTCCTGCCTCGTGGGCTGGTCCCGAATCAGTTTCTGTCTCTTTCCCTCCTTCGTCTTTTTCTGTGAATCCTGAATCAGCTGCAGCTTCTTTACTTTGCAGCACTGAACATGTGAGTTGCAGCTGATGAGCTTTGGCTCGTCACCAGCTTCTTACTTTTACTTGACAGAATGAACGCAGCACCTGTTGGATGTCATGTGAGCGCAGAGGGTGCGTTAGTTTTACCTCACATGTAGCGCGTGTGGGTGGTGGGTGGATGTTAACGGGTGCTGACGTGAGGACATAACGCTCCGGCGGAAAGCAAAACGAGCGAGCGCACTGACAAGTGTGAAGTGATGTGAACGAACGCGGCTCCGCAGTGAGATATCCGTGGTGTCAGTAACAACCTACTGCTTAGCTTCTGGCGTTTGTTGCAGTTTGTTTCACCAACTCAGGCTGCGAGTTTCTCCAAATAACACTGAAGCTGCCGTCCAATCACAGTCAAGCTTCTATCAGCAAAACATTCACCACGCACACACACACACACACACACACACACACACACACACACACACACACCAGACTGCCGGGGGGAAAACACAAAAACGCTTCAGGGCTGCAGGGAAGTGACTCGTCTGGACCGCGACATGGCTGCTGAGATCATGTGACGAGCAAGGCACTGCTTCAGCTGCAGACCCCAGTGTGTGTGTGTGTGTGTGTGTGTGTGTGTGTGTGTGTGTGTGTGTGTGTGTGTGTGTGTGTGTGTGTGACAGTTCAGACAGGTTTATATCAGCAAAGAGCAGGGACTTTACTTTCCCCAAGCAAATAAAAACCCTGTTTTTTTTTTGCTTCTGACTCAGAGCTCTCCCATAATCCTTTGCTCCACTGATTTCATAAACCAGCACAGAGAGCTCTGTTAGAGTTAGCCTGATTCGACTCGACTTCCTGTCTTTCTCTATCTAAAATGACAGCACTGATAGAACAAGGCACACACACACACACACACACACACCCTGCTGGCTTGTTGTAGTGTGCCGCTCACTTGACTTCTAACGGTGGGAGCGAACGCCACGCTGCTGTCGCTTCCTGTTTGTCTCCTGCTGTTGTTTTTGTTCCCTCAGTACAGACGAGCCGACGTGACAAACTAAATAAGTGTTTTACTGAAAATAAAATATTACAGTTTGATGATGTTAAACATACACGATTGTTCTATAATTCAAATAATAAGCATGTCATTATGAAAGACCACGAGTGAAGGATGTCCTCGCCATCATGACAACTCGTTTTATAAAGCAGCGAACGCCGGAGAAGACGCGAGGCAGAGCTTCTTCTTCTTCAGCTTCTCTTCAGTCTGGCCAGTTAAATAGTTTGATGACTTCCTGCTCCGCCCCCGGTGGCCGCCATTAAACTGCTAACAATACAGTCTGTGTGAAAACTGACACCATCGCTTCCACCTGTTGTAAAGGTGCACCTGTTGACGTCATGAAGTCATGGTGCTTCCTGCTTGGGTTAAACAGAAATGTGTGTTTTTGTCTTCCAGCAACTGCTGAGTCTGCAGGAGCAGCTGACCAGTAAAGAAGCTGAGTTGGAGCAGGCGAGAGAGGAGCATCGCTACCTGGAGGGGGAGGTGCTCACGCTTCGAGACAAGGTGCGTGCTCCCAGTCCCGTCCGAACGGTCCTCCGGATAATCCAGAACGCTACGTCTAATAGAAAACAGTGATCCCAGTAGAGATCTGGGAGATCTCGACAAACAGCGGCTGTGCTCTCCGTCAGTCTGCCTTCAGCGGCGGCTGCCGGAGCATCGCTGGCTCTGGTTTACGGCCTACAGCAGCGCTGCTCGTTGCTGCTCCATGAAAGAACCGATCCATGAAAGAACCGATCCTTTCCTGCCAAATCCTTCTGAGAAAGCATTTAAACTTTCAGTTCCTTGATCTAAGTGTCTCTGACTGAACTGCAGTTTGTCTTTATTTTTTGCCTCTTTCAAAAGCAAAATTCCTCTAGCTGACTGTTTAATCAGATTCACAGTGTCAAGAAAATGTTGGCTGCTTGGCTTTAATGTTTTTTGGAGCACAGACTTCCAAGCAGGTATTTCCCCACATGCTGCATGCGTATACTGTCTGCTGCCGCATGTTCGCTCCCGGCTGGCCTCTGCAGCGCAACAGGAGACGAGGTGATGTGACGCAGCGCAGGTCTTTCTCAGCTTTCTCAGTCTGAGAGAAGACGTCGCGCTGCAGCGCCACCCAGAGGACTCATTCGAGTTTCAAGTGCACTTTATAGTTATTTAATTACTCAGCAGCTAAAGTAATGTCCTACATTACTCATTACTTTACTTTTGTTACTCAGCAGCTCGATCAAAGGTCCCTTTAAGCAACTCCAGGTCCTCCACACACGCTGCATCTTCTGTATTTAACACGTGTAGAAACAGAAAACGACACATTGTGGTTTAGCAAGCAGGCCGCCTGCAGTTTGAGGGATTTACTGACCATCCAGCAGCAGCTCGCTCGAGGCGTACCCGTGACTAACGTTAGCCAGCTGAGATCATGTGAATAGCACAACTTTAGAGTTTCTGGGAGTCGCATTTCTTTTCTTTTGGTAGAGGCTAACAGGCTAACAGGCTAACCCCGCTGCCTCCCCCATACAGATCATTCAGTGGTTTAACTGATCAGAGATCAGGTAAATGACAGCTCGGTGCACCTTAGAGGGGGACACGGGTGGATGGATTTTCACTCCCGTCCCAATCCTGTTCCCGATTAAAAAAAATCAGAAAATACTGTTTATTCATATTAGAACTGCATATTTATGTAGATAAAAACTGAGCTATGATTCCCGTCCCACCCGCTCCCGTTGACTTTCCTTCCCGTCCCGTCCCAGTCCCGTGATGAATGGTGAAACTGACTCCCATCCCGCCCAAAGAAATGTCGGCCTCTAGTGCGCCATAGTGGCAAAGAAACGCAGCTTTGTCCAGCAAGTTGAAAAGGTCTCGACTTTTGCTGCAATGCGCGCTGTGGTGGCCAATCAAATGCACCCAAGCGCAGCATTCCTGGTGGATTACTTTGTACAATCCTGTCTGTGATTATTCCAAACTGCTGCGCAGTGTTTTGGCATCTGATAAGCCTTCAAATTCATAGATCGGTGACTAAAACTGTACCAGAAGCAACACACTCCGCCCACACAGCCGCTGTTTTCTCACAGGACTGGTTTCAGTCTGAGTGCCCGCTAAGTGTAAATGGGGTCAAGTAACATGTGTAGTTGTGTGTTTTCTACATCCATTGCTTCTACCTCTTGAGAAATGTTTATCCTTGTGTTGGTTAAATCCAGATATTTTTCATTTTTGCTCGCTATGGAAATTATGGAAATTGATGTCAATTTTCCCCCAATGTGTGTTTATATTGATTCTTTCAGAATGCCTCTGTACAGCTCCGCTCCTCTTTACATGAGAAAACACTTGCAGGGGTTGAATAAAATATTAAGCTGCATCCTTATTTTGGTTTGACATAATGCATCCATCAATACACACGCCTCCTGTAGGAAGAAGAGGGCAGGCAGGGAGAGCAGGAGGTGTGGAGGAAGGTGGAGGTGGAGAAACACATGTTTTATTCAGTGGTTTACCAGATCAGATTTAAAGGTGATACATATAGATGACCTGCGGCCGCATCTCCTGTATAAACCTGAGTTTATGAGGAGATCGACATGTGAAGTTACTTTTCAAACAAGTTTAAATTAGTTTTAATCAAACAAGGGCGCAGACTCTCTTAACTCTTCCTGAACTCATCCTGTACTGATCGTACAGCTGAATCTACGCGTCTCTAAAACAGTTTCCACACAAACCAAACTTTATAACCTTCATGAAGGAGGATTTATTGCAGGACTGTTGTATTAGACTGCATTAGGTGTTCCTAATAAACTGGCAACTGAGTGTATGTTATAAATGCTATTTTGTATATTTTCTGGGTAATTAAGGCAATAATTTCCCAATAGATTTATTTTGTGAAATATATAATCAGGTTTGTGTCACATCCCTCATTCACGGACAGTATGTTGGACTGCTGCTGAGAAACTCCCATCCACAAAGAATCAACTGGCCTGTTTCCACAGTTTTCAGCAAGGGAGGGAGAGGGAGAGCGTTTGTTTTTCTACAAACCATTAAATCTGATCCGCTCGAAGGTCTGGATTTTAACAATGTGGTCGACTTCTGCCCAGAAACTGTTGAGCGAAAACATCTGGTTGAAGGTGAGAGTCACTCTGTCGACGTGTGATTTCGGTTGCTTTAATGAGAAGAAGGCTGTCGAGCTCTCTGACGAGTGCTTTGTTGATGGATAACTACACGTGGCGTTGTAGCAGCTGTCAGTTAGTTGTAACCTTACTCATGTTTGATGGGGAGGCAGATCGATGGCTTAAGGCTGGAGACGGAGAGTTTCAGTATCTGGAATATCCTCAGCATCCACAGACAGCAGAGAAACGAATTGTGCTGCAGAAGGTTTAAGATCCTGGACGTTTTTGATACTTTCATCCATCTTGTCATCATTGAAATCAGTTGTAACTGACAGGACGTTGGTGTTGTACAGCGTTTTTACTGCCACCTTTCAAGTCTGCGTGGGGTCAGTTTGGGATCGTTAACCAACAGATTTTAGGTGTAGTGTCACTTTAAGTGCTGTACTCACGTGCTGACCTTCAACTCTAAGGGCTTTTACACCTGACCCGTTTGGTTTGGTTAGAATAACCAATGCCTGTTTAGTTTGGGCTGGTGTGAAAGCTGTCAATCAAAAAACAACACTAAACAATCGGTCTGCTTCCAAAGGAAGAGGGGTGCGCTTCATTTGTGGTGAGAAAGGGTTAGGGTTATCCAAAGCGACGTGCAAATGAGGTTCAATCCAGCCTCGGTAGATCAAGGAGAATTCACTTCAGTTCAGTTTTAATAATACAGCACCAAATCATAACAGTCTCAGGCACTTGTCATATAGAGCAGGACTAGACACTCTTTGTAATATTATTTGCAGAGACCCAACAGAGAGTAAGTGCCTCAGTTCATGCTCCACCTGACACAAGTGCCACAAGGCTGCAGGTGCATGAAGTATCGTATAAGTGCAGAGCAAATGACATTTGCTTTGAGAGAGTGAGTGCTAGAGAAGGATGGAGAGAGAGAGAGAGAGAGAGCATATTAGGTGAGTAGTTACTCCCAGAAGAGGTCGGTCTTCAAGTGACCTCCTGAAGACAGAAAGTGATTCTGCTGACCGAATCGAGTTCGGTAACTCGTTCCACCAACGGCGGAGCAGGCGAAGGGTCTGGACTGAGACTTCCTGCCTCGCAGTGACAGTAGGACTAGTCATCGTTCGTTTGCAGATCGTAGTGAACAAGGAGGCTCATAAACCTGAATGAGGGAGTTCAGGTAGGTGGGTGCTGTGCGTAAGAGAGTAAGAATAACGAAAAGTGGAGTGACAGGAGCTGTTTTTGGCTGGTTGAAGACCAGAGGTTTTACTCTGCATGCTGGCAGCTCTGCCAGACGGGCGTCACAGTCGTCAAGGCGAGAGATGACCGGTCCCTGTACGAGGATTTAAGCAGCAAAGGACCCGATCTTTCTGATGTCACAAAGTGCAACGCAACATAACCGAGTGACAGATGCAACATGCTCAGTGAAAGTTAGTTGGTCGTCAGTCACGATGCCCACATTGGTAGCAGACTTGGTGTAGTGAGGAAGGCGGAGCTGAGCTGCATATTAATGTTGTGCTGAACAGACGGACTGACTGCTGCTCCGTCACCTATTCTGAGACATCACTGAGGCAGGCTGCGACCCGGGCTGAGGCAGTCGTCTGGCAGAAGGACAGAGCTGGGTATCATCAGCATAGCAGTGACCGGAGATGTGTTGAGTCCTTCTCCGTGGATTTGATCAGTTCCCCAATAAAAACCAGTGAAACACAGTAACTATCCTCCCGTAATATTGAGGGACAAAATGCTTCTTTTTTGTCCAGTTTTTCTTTTATGATAAACGAGGTCCAGTTGCAGTCTGGACTGTTAATCCTCACAATTGGTTTATTTTTTTGTGACCTCGCCGTGACACCAGAGAAGATCAATGAACACATCAGGTTCAGTAAAGTACAGACTGACCTGCTGTCAGTCACCTGGGTCCATGTAGCTCTGATGATGCAGGATGACATCACCAAAACAGTCCAATCACTGACCAACCTGTCAGTCCCCATGACTTCAAGTTTACTCCTCTTGGTTGGATTTTGTGAACACAAACTGGACCAGAACTAAAAGGCACCAAAATCTGAACATTGTTCTCGGTCCGGACCAAATGAACTGAACAACGGTGTGAAAGCACCCAAAGAGAAAACATGTGCATTGCAGTTACACAGGAGGGGTTCTTTATATCGATGCGAATGCAAAAGCAAATGAAGGGAAAACATTTGAGAAAATGTTTAAGCCATTAAGAACTGAGTAAAGGTTCAGGAGACCAGGGTTGTGTCCTGTGATGTTTACACGCCCTCACACCTATAAGTTCTTACGCTTTCATCCATCATGCATGTTTCTGACGTCATCTTTAGTCATTTATCACATCAGTGTACAGATGTAATGGAGAAACACACTCTGCAGTGTATTATTGACTTTCCTCTGTAGAAAGTCTGAGCCTGTTTTGCTTCTCCTCTAACAGAGTCATCTATAAAACAACAGCAAAGACAAACAAGCGCTCCTCTGTTGCGGGTGAATTTTTGTTCTCACTCTGGGTTTCACTGACTGGTCAGATGTGCTGTTCTCTCTCTGTGTCTCTGCAGCTGCTGAACAGTAATGGGGAGGCTGTGGAGGGAACCAATGGAGAGCTACATGAAAAGGTAAACAGCTGCGACATGAACACACCAGAGCCGGCTTTGAGTGCGTGACGGCAGGTCCGGGTTTTAATGCAGTGTCTTTCGGTAGCTGAGACCGTGTCTCTTCAATCAAACTATTTTTAAGTGAAAACATTTGTGCTACTAACAAACTAATGTACCATTATCTTTCATACAGGTGGCTAGAAAAGCTCACAACAAAATGTTTAAGGTGGTACTGTGTGTCTTTGTTTCTGAACTGGCCAATAACCAAAGACTCATCAAGCAGATGACTTACTACAACACAGCTTTAGGATAATCATGAAGTGTTTTTGGAACGCGTCCTATGACGGGCAGCATGAGCAGTGAAGCAAAATAAACATGCCGACCTGATGGTGGCGCTAGATGGAAAGTCAGAGGATCAGCAGAGTTATTACAGTTCATCCTGAGGGGAGCATGAACGATGAAGCACGTTTCATGGTAGTCCGTCCAACAGTTGTTGAGGTATTTCGCTAAAAACCACAAATGTCGACCTCATGGTGGCGCTAGAGGAAAGGTCAGAGGATCATCAGAGTCAGTAGGATTCTTCATCTGGGGACCATGAATGTCAAAATGTCATCACAATCCGTCCAGTAGTTGTTGAGATATTTCAGACTGGATTAAAGTGGAGGACCGGCAGACTGACAGACCGGCATTTCCACGGCTAGAGGCCTAAAACCATAATATCTATAATATCTATCTATAATACCTTGATCGTGCTTTAGTTGCTGTGAGCAGATCTTGTATAGCAAAAGGACACTACAGGAAAACAAATATGTTACAAATATGAAATATGGCATATTCTGTGTGGCAGATACGTCCATTCAAAATGTCTCCTCATGATGTTGATAAAAACTGTAGTCTGGACGGCATTGCGTTTGTCTCAAAGCCTGTTTGCTGTTGCATATTTGTGTTACGTGAAAGTAGTTTCCAGCAGACTCTGGAGCTCTGGTGTGCAAACAGAAAAACCTCACACAGTAGAAATAAAGTGCGACAGTGTCTCAGAGGTCCGAGCGGTGCAGGGAGTAGAAACATTAGCGGTAGAAGCAGAGAGTTCAGGCAGCGAGCAGAGTGGATTGTGGCTCTCGTGGTGATTTCGTATCCCCGGCCGTCTCTCTCGGCACTTTACTGACCGTTAGAGAGTCAGTATGTACACTTACACACACATACATGTCGTGGGAGATGAACTTTTAAACCCAAACCTGCTGACCTGGAAACTGAAGGACGACATGGATAAAACACGCAACACTGAGCTGACCTGTATTCACTGTCGTGTTGTCTTACAGACCCTGGAAACTATTCAGAGTGGAAAGCTTTTATTAGATGATGATGTTTTGCTTGCATGTGTGTGTATGTACAGTCTGTATATTTAAGTGCTTGTTTGTCCTTCTCAATATTCTTGTGTGTACAGGATGCACTGTGTGTTCCTATGAATCAGTGGTGGAAGAAATACGCAGATCCTTTACTTGAGCAAAAGTACCAATATAACAATGTAAAAATACTGCATTACAAGTAAAAGTCCTGCGTTCACAATCCTACATAAGGAGCTACACAAGTATTTTCAGCTTCAGCATATTTCACTGAAATATGGCATATTCTGTATGGACATGGCAGATACATCCATTCAAAATGTCTCCTCATGATGTTGATAAAAAATGTAGTCATGCAGTAAAAGTTCTGGTTCTGCAGTAAAACGTCTCCTGACTGATTCTGATTCTGTCTGACTTTATTAGATTATTAATACTGAAGCATCAACGTTAGAGCAGCATTTTACTGTTGTAGCTGCTCTGGAGCTAGTTTTAACTGTTTTATATACAGTTAGCTAGTTTTAACTGTTTTATATACAGTTAGCTAGTTTTAACTGTTTTATATACAGTTAGCTAGTTCTGATACACAAATCTGTTTTCAGTTTTTGGACTTTTCTATCATGAATAATTTGACGTCTTTGGGCTTTGAATGATTTTTTTGAAACCATAGACATCTGAAACATGAGGAGCCCCAACTAGACAAAGCTGTTTGTACAAGGTTTTATAATGTAAAATCTTAGTTTGAAAAGTAACTAGTGACTACAGCTGTTAAATAAATGTAGTGGAGTAGAAATTAACAGAAAATGGAAATACGTAAGTAAGGTACAAGTACCTAAAAATTGTATTTAAGTACAGTACTTTAGTCAATAAAAGTTATTTTCCACAAATGCTGCTTTACCCTAATTAGTTTAACGTGTGTGTGTTTTCACAGGGGATCAACGGGTGTGTTCCTTCACTGTACCACAGCAGAGAGAGGCGGAGTGAGGTCATCCTGAGAGGAGGGGTCACGTCAGAAAAAGAGGCCCTGCTTCTGGGTAAATATAAAGTCCTGCTCTGAGTGGTCGTAGTCCAAGGAGGAATCATTCATTTGCATTAGGCTGTATGTAAACTCTGGCAGCGCATGGGTTACATGATAAATGTATCGACAATTTAAACGAGATCATTTAATGCAGCTGTGTGACGCATCTAAATGAAAAACATGGACTTGAGCTTCTCACCTTTCAGCTGCACCTCCTGTTAAGTCATGTGACCTTACAGGTGGGGGAATGATTTATTCCTAAATATGTGGCAACATTATCAACATATCTCTTAATTGTAGCTCCACCGTCAGTAATTTAAAACAAATGAATGAACGAAGTATTAAAGAAATCCCCTGCGACACACTGAGCTGTGGGAAATGCATGAATCTGTGTGTTATCTGAGGAGCTGTACGAGCGATCAAACTTTGAGGTTTACTGCAGAACTTGTTGGGACATTTGTTGAGACATTTAAATCATCGCTGTTTCAAAGCTGCTTTCAGAGAAATCACTACATTTCTGCAAAACGGTATCCTTTAATAAGCTCACAGTCATCAACACACTGTAGAAGTTAAAGTCCTGCATTCAAAACTTACTTAAGTAAAGGACAGACGTATTAGCATCAAACTGTACTTAAAGTAAGACGGTGTAGTCCCTCATTCATCCAGGAGTGTTCTATCGTAGAAAAGGTTTAAATCGTAGTCGTCTGGACACTGTTTTCAGAATCAAGACGTTTCAGCTCCCATCCAGAAGTCATACTCAATTGTGAAAATGGTCTGAGAACTCAGAAATTTAAGCTACTCTGTGTGTTGCTTAAGCCCCGCCCTCAGGAAGGAGTCTACCTGAGTATCTGTTGATTAGCTAGTTTCACCTGAAACCTAATAGTTTCCATGATGGCCCAGTAATCAGTAATCAGGCCATTGTTTTCTGGCTGCACCTCCTCATCACTGTTAAGAACCTTTAGCATGTGATTGGCTTGACCAAGGTGCACATTTCTCAAAGAGGGTTTTCTCATCACTGTACTAAGAATCTTCACCTCACTGTAAATGTAGTTTATTCTATTCAATGCAGTGAGGAAAAGCAAAGAACGGTACACAGGTGAGACTAAACAGCCGCTTCACAAAAGACTTTATCAGCACAGACGACACGCTAACTCAGGATGGCATTTGCATCTAAAAGCTACAAACCGCACATTTGAAGACAGCGAGGTGAAGAGTCTCAGTAGAGAGAAGAGTTGGTTTGAAAGAGGAGTCAAAAAGCCCCTTTTTGAAAAAGAAAACTTTGAACAGAAATGGTGCTCTGAGATTCAACCTGCCCAAAGTTTACCACAGTGTATTAACACCGTGGTCAAGCCAATCACATGCTAATCAGGAGCCGAAAAATGTCTTGATTCTGAAAACAGTGTCCAGATGACTACGATTGAAACCTTTTCTACGATGTACTTAAAGTACCAAAAGTAAAATTACGCATTATGGCCCTTATATTATATTATTGGAGTATAATTATTGATGCATTAATGCATAAGCATCACTAATATTGCAGCCGGTGAAGGTGGAGCTGATTTGAACTACTTTACTGCCGGTTAGCTTAATCTATAATAATGCATCATAATTTAATAGTTGATTGTTGTTGAATTTATGTTTTGTATTAATCTGAATCTATAAAGTAACTAAAGCGGTCAGATGTAGCAGAAGTAGAAAGTAGCATAAAATGGAAATACTAAAGTAAAGTACAAGTACCTCAAAATTGTACTTTAATACAGTCCTTGAGTAAACGTGCTGGACGTGAACTGCTCTCCTCCCACTGAATGTGTGTTTACCTGCCTGGGTGGAGGGATTTCCTAAGTTAAGAAAGTTGGTTAAACTCCTCTTATAGTTTGTTGTAACGTAGTCCTGGTTTCAGGCTGAATGTCTGTGTGATAACACACTTCAACCATCACACCGAGCATCTTCTCCACATCTCTTAACACCTCGTCATGTATTACTGCACAGCAGACAGTCGCTGACTCTCAGTAGTTGGCATAAGTTTCTGATTACGAACTTCTCTTGGTTTGTACTTCAGACAGTTTGCGCCTGCTGATGGAGGTGAACGTGTGAGCACGCTGGGTGTTGCTCTGGCTTTTTGTTTCTTCAGCACACAGCTCCGGCTGGATTATGTGCATACTGGGAGTATGGCGTTTCTGGCTGGAACTTCCTGACAGCTATTAAACCAAGTGTATTTTCCAAAGAGAGTGTGCGGGCGCTGCGTGTTCGCACGTGACGGGATTGATTGCTCAGCCTTCCCTGTGGAGTGCACAGCAGCGCTCTGAGAGTGTTTGTTAGCATAACATTAAAGATGACTGAACACCCCCGCACGCAAATGAAGTGCAGGACTTGACACTTAAGTCATGTCAGCTCAGATGCCACTGCCGTCGCGTCCACACGGGCACACACTCTCTCTGCTGTCTGGGGGTTCGGAGGCCTTTCAGCCAGAACCAGTGAAGCAGACTAAAACCTTCAACCACAGAGGCGGCGGAATCGCGAGCTGCCGGCGCCCTGCGCTCTCTCTCTGATGCTTGTCTCTTTTTGCTCTTTCTGTCTTCTTCTGAGCTCCCAAACGAGCGTCTGTCTCTGTGCACGAGCCGCACGGCAGCTGCGCTGAATTCATTTCAGCGTAGAAATCCTAAAGTTGCACCGGACGCGCAGCAGGGTTGAGAGAAGCCCAGAGTGATGTGCATTATTTGTACCGAAGCTGCTGCTGTGTCCGGAGCCGAGGAGAGCGGGAGGCACGGCTGCACATTTATCTTTCTTACTGTTGCCAAGAAAATCCCCACATGAAGGAGCGAGGAGGCCGGGCTCTCCATCTTCCTCCCTGGCTGCTGCTGCTGCTGCTGCTGCTGGGAGCTTTTCAGAATCCCTTTTAAAAGACCTTTTTCACACACAATCAAATGAGTTTCTAGTACACAAGCATTTGGATTGTACTGACGCACAGTATCTGTGCACACACGGCTGAGGATGCTGCTGCTATAAATTCATGCATGTGAGGGTGACATTTCTCTGAGCGCTGTCCTCTGACGGCACAGTCACAGTCACATCTGAGTCTCCTTCAGGTTTATCACCGCGAGCGCACAGCAAGAAACCAGCAGCTGTTCGTTCCTGACGGTTCCTGCCCTGCATCTTGCCTCACAGGTTACATTCAGGCTGAAAGTAATACCTGCAGACACTACTCAGGGCTATAAAAAAAAAGGTATTGCCAGTGTTGTTTTTCAGATTAAAAAATGACTTAATCTGTATTTCTATTTACAGTTCAGACTGCCCTAAAAACATGCCAGAATCAGTCCAAAAGAAGCTAGTCAGGCACAGCGCTCTTTGTAGTAAAGTTTGTAGTTATATAACCTTTATTTAATCAGGGAATATCATGAGATCCACATCTCTTTTGCAAGCAGCCCTGAGTACAGCAGATAGAAAGGAAAAACAAACAACCAGACACACAAAGGCCCTGAAAGAACACAACAGAAGCACCATTGTTGATGGCGACGAGCTTATTGAAATGTTGTCACGTCGTCTCCACAGAAACCTGCGCTTTGTTTTGCGACGTGCAACAGGGAAGATGATCATTCTGTCACAACCTGCGAACAATAAATCAAACTTTGAGCTCTCAGTGACAGCAAACTAACATTTGAACACAGTCGTGGATGTCCCCTGCTGGCGACGGATATCTCTGCTTAATCACTAAGAATAAATCTACTACAGGGTATTAATATTAGAATATTGGAGATCTGTGTTCGACACAAGTGATGGATGTTCTTCATCATCGCTATATACACACATAACAAGCTTAATTTGTAAATATCATTATGAGATTGAATCTGTTTTTTATTTTTAGCACTTTGTTAACTCGTTACCGAAGTTATTTGCCTTTACACATGAACAAAATGTTTAACTCTGCGGCCGACGGTGTGTTAAAACAGTGACGTCTCACTCCGAGTCATCTTCTGCTGCTGAAAGTCGCTTCATTAAGGCGACAGTCTGACGCTTTCTCGCCACGAGTTCGATAAGATCCATATCGCTCCCGTATCTGTCCTGGAAATATAAAGCTATCAGAGCCTCGTTTCTTTCCCTTCAGTAGAGTTTTCTTGGTGCAAGTCGGAAATGAAACTCTCTTTTTCAGAGTGCACGCTCACATTAACGGCCCCCGTTCTCCCTGCAGCTCTCCTCTGGTGGCACTGTTCCATGTGAGCAGGCCTGGTGGAAGGAATTGAATTAGGCCTGTCTGTAATTGCCAGCGTTTCGCCACATAAATCAAGGAAATAAATATTGGCTGTGCCGGGTCCTCCGGGGGACGCCACTCTATTCCCTCACCCCCACGCTCCCCCCTCCCTCTGCATGACTGCCTACCTTTGCAGGACCTCTCAGAAATAATCAACTCACGAGCGGTTTCTGCTCCAGCCAGCATTTGTTATGGGGCCGCTCTGCCATTTGTTCATGGTGCAGCACTCGATGAGGATGCAGAGGGGCCGCTCTGCTGGAGCCCGAGCCTCATGTCCCGCTCGCTCTGTCGGCTTCATTAGCTCCACAAGCCTGTGTTCGTACTCAACCTGCACAATTAAAAGCACGCTCATCCCGATTCACTCTGGCATCTTAATTAGTTCCTGCATGCAGAATAAAATGCACACAGTTACACACAAAAGCAATGAAAAATCTTTTTTTTAGAAGAACTGTGCTGAAGATCCATGTTTGCTGTTGATCCAAGTATTGATATTAATTGTAGCTTTCTCTTTACTGATCCGAGTCTGTAACTAAACATCTGTGACAGTGAGACGTGTTGTCGTGTCCTGCCGGGAGTTTGTCTGAGGGCCTTTCGTCTTCTCTGCAGGCATTATATCGACCTTCCTCCACGTCCATCCATTCGGTGCCAACCTCGAGTATCTGTGGTCGTACATACAGAGACTGGACTCTAAGGTAAAGGTCACACAGCTTCCTGCTGTCCTGTGCTTCTGCATCATCACATCATGGTACCTTCGGTCGCTTCAGCGATAAAGAATTCCTCTGTACGGAACGTCTGAGATCAGATCATCACTTTAACTTCATTTCATCCCAAAACTGTCTGTCTCTCTCTGTCTCTCTCTGCTGTCTGTCTCTGTCTCTCTGTCTCTCTCTGCTGTCTCTCTATTCTGTCTCTCTCTCTGCCGTCTCCCTGCTGTCTCTCTCTCTGCCGTCTCCCTGCTGTCTCTCTCTCTGCTGTCTCTCTGCTGTCTCTCTGCTGTCTCTCTGTCTCTCTATTCTGTCTCTCTCTCTGCCGTCTCCCTGTTGTCTCTCTCTCTGCCGTCTCTCTGCTGTCTCTCTCTCTCTGTCTCCCTGCTGTCTCTCTCTCTGCCGTCTCTCTGCTGTCTCTCTCTCTGTCTCCTTGCTGTCTCTCTCTCTGCCGTCTCTCTGCTGTCTCTCTCTCTCTCCCTGCTGTCTCTCTGTCTCCCTGCTGTCTCTCCCTCTGCTGTCTCCCTGCTATCTCTCTCTGTCTCTCTCTCTCTGTCTCTCTGCTGTCTCTCTCTCTGCTGTCTCTCTGTCTCTCTCTGTCTCCCTGCTGTCTCTCTGCTGTCTCTCTGTCTCTCTCTGTCTCTCTCTGTCTCCCTGTTGTCTCTCTCTCTGCTGTCTCTCTGTCTCTCTCTGTCTCCCTGTTGTCTCTCTCTCTGCTGTCTCTCTGTCTTTCTGCTGTCTCTCTCTGTCTCCCTGCTGTCTCTCTGTCTCTCTCTGTCTCCCTGTTGTCTCTCTCTCTGCCGTCTCTCTGCTGTCTCTCTGCTGTCTGTCTCAGGTGTCTGCGGGGGAGCTGGAGCGCCTGATGGTCCGTCTGCCCGGTATGTTCAGGCAGGAGCTGAGCGGCGTCGGTGCGACTCTGGAGAAGCGATGGAAGTTCTGCGGTTTTGACAGCCTCGGTTCAGCGTGACGCAGGAAGAACGCACACACACACTGAGAAAACACACTGGCGACGCCGCAGACCTTTAATCTACGTGTGTGTGTGCGTTCGTCCGTCCCAAATCATGTTGGATATACAGCAGCGTGTCGGGCGATGGCGTTCACTCACTGGAAACTGTGGAACAGACGGACGTTCAGACCTCAGGAAGGTCTTCCTGATGTTGGGTGGAGGTGAAATCTTCGCCTCACTGCAGATATTCATCACAGTGAACTGCAACAGGACCCAACACCTCAAAGACAGAACCAGACCTGAAGACCCTTTGTTCATTAAGGAGTTTCTCCAAACCTGAGTCTCTCTGCTCTGAACTGAATCACAGTCCTTGGTTTTCTTGTTGTCGGTACATCTGGAGCATGAAACAGCCAGCAGCAACCCCAATTAGAAAGCAAAGTAAAAGTAAAGTAAAACTTATACCAAAGGTGATCCTTTAGAGCATTTACACGTTTGGTTATCAAGTCTGTTTCATGCCAAACCTCATTTCATTTATCAAGAAAATAAGAGCAGAGTCGTTGCCTAGTCTGTGCAGACATTGGGGGTGTAATCTTAGATCACATCCTCCCCCCTTATGACTCTGCAGGGTTTGTTTGGAAATGTAGCAAAAATCCTCCCTCAAACCAAACTAAAGGAGTTTACACACCAACTCTGTCAACCTGTCATCCCACAAAATCCTGCACAGAAACTGTTCACTGAGTCCATGTAGAGAGTTAGAGTTAACTTCATTGCCATTACAGCAGAAGCTGTTAGAACATACTGAAAATAAAACCATCACATTAAAATAAAGTGCCAGAAATACAGAAAGCTACAAACAATATACCCTGACGTGCAAAATACCTGCAATTCAGAAGTCAAATAACCTAAACATAGTAAAATATGAAAAATGCACCACAAACCCAAACCAGGATGTACCTTAAAGGGCCCGAGGTTTTTACCATTCAAGAGTCAAATAGCCTCAGGGAGTCTGCCAGGAGTCCACGTGCAGCAACAATCACACCATGAAATAAAATGCAGCCGACTCTGTCGCTCCTGATGAGAGAAACAGCAGAAGCACTTCAAATTCTACTTTCTGATGCATTCACATCACGAACCAATCCCGGTTCAGCTGATCCTGAACTGCTGGCAGTCTGCGTCGGGCTCCTTTCTCCTGCAGGTGAGCGCTGCTCTGAGAATGTGGAACTGCAGGAACGCGCTTCATGTTTTCAGACAGGCCCAAACTGTCAGTGCGTCATCAGGCCGAGAGCCTTGTGTTTATATGGCACGCAAGTACTGAATGTGATTGGCCCGACACATCCTCAGACCTAAACGACAGAATAGGTCGATTGGCAGTGACGACCGTTCCCCAGAATGCGACCGTTGGAAAGTACCAGCGACGGGCGTACCGCTTCAGTCACCTGACGTCAAACACGGGATTAATGTTGTGAAACGGTCGCAGTTTGTTTAGGTTTAGCTAACAAAACTACTTGTTTAGGTTTAGAAAAGACTGTGGTCACCTACGTAACGTTATTTAACTCTGAATAAGTCCACGTTGACGTTGTTCCACACGGGACACAATCCCCGATCTCCTTTGTTCGTTTGACCCATCCACCACCCCCGAACACCTCCTAGCATACACTTTTGTCGCTCTTTATACTACGTCACCCGACTTCCTCCTGTGCTCCTGTCATAATTACTGCGGCCACTCGAGGACTAACAATAAGCGTAAATATGGGTCGTTATAAGCTGCTTTCACAGTCGACCCTACGGCCGTTTTCTGGTGAGGACGTGCAGGATTGGCCGCGGTTATCACAGCCTGTAATGTATGAGTCTGTGTTCTTTGACATCCAGTTCCCATGATGGGGAATCAAACACACGTGCACAGCCACGCCATTGGGCATCAAACATATTTTAAAAAGTCTTGAGTCCGTTTCTCCTGCGGATGAAATTCACTCATTCATTTCACGTCTTTTCAGCCTTCTGTTCCTGAAAACCACGTGTGATGGCTGACAGTTGTGGAGTTGGTGTGTAATCCCTCCAGGGTTTGACATAATCAGACCAACCTGTGTGAAGACATCTGCTCTCTGCTCGGGCTTCCTGCAGAGATCGTGGTCACAAACTGGAGGGGGAAAGTGGAAATATTTGGGGAATTCTGGGGAAGACGATGGAAAGAGAATAGTTGTGTTTTGTACAGGACGACGTGAGGGAGAAGATTCAATCATTCCGCTTAATTTATTTCATTATACTGTAAGAAGAAGCTGTTCACTGAAGGCAGCAGACTGTATTACTGTATTTAAATATGACGAAATGAAAAAAGATTTCTAACGTTCCTGACTGTGTCCTGCTTTTAAAAAAATATACTTCTTAAGTAAAAAGTTAATAACAGTTTAGTTCTGCAAACTGTTTCCTTCTGAATGGAGCGACGGGGAAAGATGTTCAGCTGAAGAGCTCTGTGACGGAGCGATGAAGGAGGGAGGAAGATGCTGAAGAGCTCTGTGACGGAGCGATGAAGGAGGGAGGAAGATGCTGAAGAGCTCTGTGACGGAGCGATGAAGGAGGAGGGAGGAAGATGCTGAAGAGCTCTGTGACGGAGCGATGAAGGAGGGAGGAAGATGCTGAAGAGCTCTGTGACGGAGCGATGAAGGAGGGAGGAAGATGCTGAAGAGCTCTGTGACGGAGCGATGAAGGAGGGAGGAAGATGCTGAAGAGCTCTGTGACGTAGCGATGATGGATAGAGGAAGATGCTGAAGAGCTCTGTGACGGAGCGATGAAGGAGGGAGGAAGATGCTGAAGAGCTCTGTGACGGAGCGATGATGGAGGGAGGAAGATGCTGAAGAGCTCTGTGACGGAGCGATGATGGAAGGAGGAAGATGCTTAAGATCTCTGTGACGGAGCGATGATGGAAGGAGGAAGATGCTGAAGAGCTCTGTGACGGAGCGATGATGGAAGGAGGAAGATGCTGAAGAGCTCTGTGACGGAGCGATGATGGAAGGAGGAAGATGCTGAAGAGCTCTGTGACGGAGCGATGATGGAGGGAGGAAGATGCTGAAGAGCTCTGTGACGGAGCGATGATGGAAGGAGGAAGATGCTGAAGAGCTCTGTGACGGAGCGATGATGGATAGAGGAAGATGCTGAAGAGCTCTGTGACGGAGCGATGAAGGAGGGAGGAAGATGCTGAAGAGCTCTGTGACGGAGCGATGATGGAGGGAGGAAGATGCTGAAGAGCTCTGTGACGGAGCGATGATGGAAGGAGGAAGATGCTTAAGATCTCTGTGACGGAGCGATGATGGAAGGAGGAAGATGCTGAAGAGCTCTGTGACGGAGCGATGATGGAAGGAGGAAGATGCTGAAGAGCTCTGTGACGGAGCGATGATGGAAGGAGGAAGATGCTGAAGAGCTCTGTGACGGAGCGATGATGGAGGGAGGAAGATGCTGAAGAGCTCTGTGACGGAGCGATGATGGAAGGAGGAAGATGCTGAAGAGCTCTGTGACGGAGCGATGATGGAGGGAGGAAGAGGCTTTTGTTGGTATCAGCTTTTGTTCTCATTGTTTGTGTTTCCAAAGACCACAATGCTGTTCATGTCAAATTCAAAGTGATAATTAAGTGATTTTGTACTTCCATAAAGTTCGAGGACTCTGTTTGTTTTCTAATTTAAATAAAGGTATTGTTAGTAATCTGCAGTTACTCTGTTGCATGTACTGAAGTGACGCTTTTGAGTAAATTGGTTGGTTGGAGCCTAAACGAGACGTCTGATATTTGACGTATTCGGGAAGATAAGAGGCTGATTTGGCCACCTGAGCACCCTGATCATCTTCATGTGACTGGACAGACCTGGATGTGTTGGGTTCACACCTGAGCTGTGGGGTCTGTGCTGGGAACTGTTCATCACACAAATACAGGTGTGTTTTCACGTCTTTACCTGAGGAAGACCGTCTGTGGGTGAAATTACATCATATCAAATAAAAAAGTAGTGTGCCGCTATTTTTTCCTTTTTCTTTTACTTATTAAGATTTTTGTACTCGAACTCAAGTAGTTATTTTACTTTTTACTTCTACTTGAGTACTTGTTTTGCAAACTAACAGCACTTTTACTTGAGTACAGTTTTTGGCTATTCTTCCCGCCTCTGTTAGTCAAACATCACAGTAATTCCACCTTGACGCCGGTGAATCCAGCTCACAGGATGATGTAAAAGGCTGCTCACAACCAGGGAACTGCTTCTGATGCAACACAGGCGTAACACACACATCCTGATAATGGACTGTGTGTGTGTGTGTGTGTGTGTGTGTGTGTGTGTGTGTGTGTGTGTGTGTGTGTGTGTGAGATATCTAAATGAAAATCTAGGGCAGAGCTTCACCGTGTCAGACACAATCTATGGTAAACCTACACATTTTCTCTCTTTCTGCTTACTAATCTCTTTCAGCAAGACAAAAATGAATCCCGTAGAGGAATCACTGAGTCACTGATGTTCATGCAAAGGAATTCAGTTTGTTATGGAGATACTGCTCTACAGCAAGCCTGCAGTCTCCTCCCAACCAGGTCCTTATAATGTGTTGGGGCCGAATGGGAAGCGTGGTGTGACTGCGTACAAAGTTCATGGAAAAATGGAAGTAGGTGAGGACAGACAAATTGAGATCCAAAAATGTACGCTTATCCTGAGGCTTTACATGACTCTAACTCAGAGAGTACAGAGACAAGAAAAGAGGACAGAAACTGGGAGAAAATGAGGTAAACACACACAAGTAAACACAGTCCATGCCTACAGTGTTGCAGCTACAGCTAGCTACAGCTAACGTCTGTAGTCTATACAGTCTATACACAGTGTTGCAGCTACAGCTAACGTCTGTACAGTCGATATATAGTGTTGCAGCTACAGCTAGCTAACGTCTGTACAGTCGATACACAGTGTTGCAGCTACAGCTAGCTACAGCTAACGTCTGTACAGTCTATACACAGTGTTGCAGCTACAGCTAGCTAACGTCTGTACAGTCGATACACAGTGTTGCAGTTACAGCTAGCTACAGCTAACGTCTGTACAGTCTATACACAGTGTTGCAGCTACAGCTAACGTCTGTACAGTCGATACACAGTGTTGCAGCTACAGTTAACGTCTGTACAGTCGATACACAGTGTTGCAGCTACAGCTAGCTACAGCTAACGTCTGTACAGTCTATACACAGTGTTGCAGCTACAGCTAACGTCTGTACAGTCGATACACAGTGTTGCAGCTACAGTTAACGTCTGTACAGTCGATACACAGTGTTGCAGCTACAGCTAGCTACAGCTAACATCTGTACAGTCGATACACAGTGTTGCAGCTACAGTTAACGTCTGTACAGTCGATACACAGTGTTGCAGCTACAGCTAGCTACAGCTAACGTCTGTACAGTCTATACACAGTGTTGCAGCTACAGCTAACGTCTGTACAGTCGATACACAGTGTTGCAGCTACAGTTAACGTCTGTACAGTCGATACACAGTGTTGCAGCTACAGCTAGCTACAGCTAACGTCTGTACAGTCGATATACAGTGTTGCAGCTACAGTTAACGTCTGTACAGTCGATACACAGTGTTGCAGCTACAGCTAGCTACAGCTAACGTCTGTACAGTCTATACACAGTGTTGCAGCTACAGCTAGCTACAGCTAACGTCTGCAGAGTCGATACACAGTGTTGCAGCTACAGCTAGCTACAGCTAACGTCTGTACAGTCTATACACAGTGTTGCAGCTACAGCTAACGTCTGTACAGTCGATACACAGTGTTGCAGCTACAGTTAACGTCTGTACAGTCGATACACAGTGTTGCAGCTACAGCTAGCTACAGCTAACGTCTGTACAGTCGATATACAGTGTTGCAGCTACAGTTAACGTCTGTACAGTCGATACACAGTGTTGCAGCTACAGCTAGCTACAGCTAACGTCTGTACAGTCTATACACAGTGTTGCAGCTACAGCTAGCTACAGCTAACGTCTGTACAGTCGATACACAGTGTTGCAGCTACAGCTAGCTACAGCTAACGTCTGTACAGTCGATATACAGTGTTGCAGCTACAGTTAACGTCTGTACAGTCGATACACAGTGTTGCAGCTACAGCTAGCTACAGCTAACGTCTGTACAGTCTATACACAGTGTTGCAGCTACAGCTAGCTACAGCTAACGTCTGCAGAGTCGATACACAGTGTTGCAGCTACAGCTAGCTACAGCTAACGTCTGTACAGCAGAGCGGTCAAATCAGCGTAAGCAACACAAGGCCAACATTAGCTTTGTGTTCAGACTGAACACAGCTTTATAGCCTTTGTACCACAGCCATGAAAAATACTTGTCTCTCTTTAACTGGCAAGTGTCTGAAAACTGGACGTCAGAACCCCCAATTTGAAAACACAGCTTGGCAACACTAGTTGACCTACTGGAAGGATCTTCTTTATTTCACCGATGTGTTTCAGTGCCTTCATCAGGTTACCAACACTTCAGACATACACTCAGTGTCCAGTTTATTGGGTCCACCAATCTAAATCTAATACAGTCTAATACATCAGTCCTGCAACAAAGCCTACCTTCGTGAAGATTATTGAAGATATGTCTTTGTTCAGGCTTTATTTCTTTTCTGTTTCTCCATATGTGTAAAGAGTCCGTGGGTCCCCTGAAAGGCGCTATAAATATGCAAGCTCTTTTTATGAATATTATTATTATCATTATTTATTTTTCCAGTTCATGATAATGATTTTGTTAATCTGAAACAACATTATGTCATTATGAGACACTGTCTTTGTAATTACTCCTGCCATTTTTTAAATATCAATTGGCATATCAATTTCAAAACATTAACACAGTGAATTTCATCATTTCTTTAATTTAACCTTGTGACATTGATCAAAACAGCATCAGTTCTGAACACTATTTTTTCATTAACATACTCATTTTATAGTGTCAGCAGTAATGAATAGATTGTGTCATTAGTTTGCATTATTAAATTACAGACAGTGCTAACTGCAACATCCCCAGCGCTGCTGTTTGTCCACAACTTTAAGCGGCAGGCTGAGAGACTTCACACGGCTGCTTCTGTTTCCTCTGACTGAAGAGGGAAACCATTTTCATGATTTGGGGCAGCGCTCCACTCCTGAACGGGGAATACGCATAATCACAATCAGAAGAAGAAGGAGCACAAGTGGAGGACGGCTCGCTGCAGTATTTATGTCTGTGTTAGATTTACTGTGTCAACAGCAGGCTTTTCTCTCTCTGTGGGCGCCTCAGCGTTCATGTCACGATTTGTACACAACAGCTGGCAGCGGCTTCGTTCACCAGCTCACACTGGGTGCTTTTGTTTGGATGTTGGTTTAAACTGTGGCATCACACCGTTCTGGACAGGAAGTAAATGAAATGGTAAGAAATGTTGGTAAATTAAGCATTGAAGACTTTTGTTATTTTGATATCCGTATAATTTCAATATTTTCATGCTAAACTTTGAATGCACCGACTGCTTGACCCGAGAGTTGTTTTTATGTCTGTAGCCCGAGCGATCAACTCTCATTTGACCTCTTAACATCAGCTGACCCCACCTTTGAATGGGAGGTGAATTGGTGAGGGTCTACGATAGTTTTAAAATCCAGGCTGTCTACAATAACAACAAATTGAGTATAATATTGGCCATGGGGTGCAGAGAAGCCTGGCTGGTTTATAGTAATTATAGTACAGAGCCCAACTGAAACCAGAAGAAAGAAAACCTCATTCAAACTGACATTTGTAACAGTAATCATCACTGATTGGCTAATACACAAGACTGACATCTGGCTAACCCAACAGCCAAACAGGACATGACATGTTCGAGGATATTTCACTTACTATCAATATAATCATGTTAAGGCTAAAGTTATTTTGCACAAGACATTGCTGAGCCAGTCCATGTTCAGAAATATACATCTGTAAACTGAAAGGCGCCTCACAGTTTTAGGGAGCGCTTGTTTTCATATTATCTCATACGTCTGTAGGAGGTTCGGTAAATCAGATATAAACATCAGTCCAGTTTTCCATGACTTGGGGTTATTATTGTGAAACAAGATGATTATTAGCATCAGAGCTCTTTCACTATAGCAGCTGCTACAACACACAGTAAGCTAGTTAACACCAAACGTAACTTCGCACCAAAGATGGTCTTTTTAGTGTGATATCTGCGGTGCATGCGGTGACGTCAGGACACATGAGCGCGTCAGTAATGTGGACGTGTGTTGTTAGGTTTGAGAAATGTATAGCAGGCTGTGTGAACCAATCAGGGCCGAGACTTTTGACTTGTATTTGCTATAGCCGGTGATAGCAACGGGAAGCTAAGAGACAAAACAGGAAATGAAGGTCAATAAAGGTCTTCTTTTCCAACACGTTTACAGCACATCGCAGTGTAACGACGCTGCCAAAACAAATACAAACAGAATACACCGAGAACGGGATTAGTAAACCGTTTTTCTCCTGAACTCAGCACTTGTTCTTCTTCTGTTCCTCTAATGCTTTTCCTCCTCAGTGTTTCTGTCCTCTATCTCTTTCTCACAGTACCTCCTCTTCCATTTATCTCCCCCGTCCTTCTCTCTCTGTGCCACTTGTGCTTCTATTGTTCTTGTGTCTGAAAGCAACATCAAATACAAACAGAGCTTACAGAGGATGTAGCTGTCAGCCCCGGATGATGATTCCTGAGGCCAGTAATTACTTCCAGCTCTCTGTCCTCTCTCTGCCGGAGAAACAGACAGATGGAATATAATGTACTGCTGTCAGATAAACTAAACCTGCAAAAATGTAAATGGATGTTTAAAGAAGATAATAAACATTACATGTATGTCAAAATGAACAATGCACCTGAGGCAAGTTGTTCTGACTGTTATGTGTGTAAATCTTTTAATATCTGAGTCCCTGAAGTTCCCAAGAACTAGAGGAGCAACTTGTTGTCTAGAAATACAGTACACGTCACAATATCAGCCTGTTCCTGTCACCTGACTGTCCCACCCACCTGCTCACCTGTTCCCGCTTCCCTCACTACCCATGCAGTATATATAGTGGCCTGTTCAACTGGCGGCCCGCGGGCCACATCCGGCCCAGCAGCCACCTCCGAGTGGCCCAGCGTACATAAATCTGATGTACGACAAAATAAACTACATACACAGTGTATGGAAGCAGCTAACGAGTGAGCCATCCTGCTCATCTCTGCCGAGAGCTGCACATGTGCAGCACCGATCGGGCGGGATGTTTACGGATGTAGCGACGCCGCCAATCACATCTTTCACAAATCAACTGTTTTCTCATGTGAGCTCCGACCAGCTGAGCAGCTTTTCATTTGCATTTGTTTAAAATTTGTCATTACCAAAAACTAAACAAAAGGTTTTAAATAGGATGCTGAAAATGTCCGGCCCGTCTACATTTCCTGGTTTTAAAATCCGGCCCAGTTGAATTTGTAATTGAACAGCCCTTTCTTATGTGTTCCTTCCTAAGCTTTCCCGTCACTTCAGCTGCCTGCCGGTCACCCGCCAGCTTGATCTTCTGCCTGAACCCTGGACTTAACTTTGCCTTCCTTTGTTCGCCTGCCTGGTTTGTGACATCGAGTAAAGACAAACTTCATCTGCTTGGTCTCTGGGTTGTGCTTTTGGGTCCAAACCTGTATTTTCTGAGTCATTAGAGTATATTTCATTTCCAACCCATGTTCACTACAGTATTGAGCCTTGATATGAATCATATAAAAGATTACATGCTAGACAAAAACTGAAGTGACACCTTGAAGACAACTGATGTCTAAAACACCAGCTGAGACATTTTGGCATGTGAGATGTTTTGGTGCGTTTTTTTTTTTTTTAAATCATCCTATTTTCAAAGAGGAGAAAAAAAATCAGCTCAGCAGCCAGTTTGCCTCCCGGCCAAAAAAATCTATCACTCGCTCTACATCCTGATGAGAAAGTGTGTGTGTGTGTGTGTGTTGCTGGTCTATAAATAATGTGTTCAGCAGCAGCAGCAGCTCTGTGAGGAGGCAGAGGGAGCATCCTTCCATTAGCCGTGCTACATCTCTAATGAAGCCTGTTGACAGCGGCTGTAATTAGCCACGGCTCTTTGTGTTCTCTTTGTCGACGGCGGTGTCGAGACGTTCCTTCATATCCCCCCGCCGCTGTCACGTCTCGTCACCGACGCCTGCTTGTCATCACACCTGGCAGCCATTACTGTGAGAAATCTCTTGTGTGAAATCGTACGGAGGCTATTGTGCTGCTGCTGTTGGTTGACAGCTGTGTGTGTAACTGAAAATGAAGGCATGAAATGATGCGTCCAAAATTGCACTGAGCGACGGTCCTGCTGGGATTTAACATGAAGCATGTAGCCTACTGTGGTATAAGCAGGGAAGTAATACAGTACTTTTACTCAAGTACTCCAGTACTGTTCTTGGTATTGTACATGAGTGTTTCTGGTACTTATGTAAGTCTAATAGTCACTCTCCTTTTAGCTCCGGTTTGGTCTCCACCAGCTCCTGAGAAAAATATCTGAACACAAACAAAACATAATTCCTTTCAAAACGTATATTTGCTGTTGCAAATTAGTCGGCTAGTATACAGAAGTCTTTTCTAGGAGACAGGGTTGTTTGAGTTATAGTTAATATTAAAAAGATTAAAAAGATGCCAGAACTGAAGATCAGCTGAAGATAAGGAAAGAACGTGCTCTTTTTTGTAATATAAAGTATTAAATCTTAATTAATGAAACATGATTTTAAGTTGCCATGAATGCTACAGAGGTTTACTGTATCTATACTGCATCATAGCATGATAACCAATATCATAATATTGTTCATGCTGTATAACCTCCACACTGTGCCTCACTCATGCAAAAAGAAAACGTCTGGTATGTTGAGGTCACGTTCACGAGCAGCAACGCGGCATCTTGTCAGCGTCCAAAGACAACAGAATAACAGTTGCTTAGCAACCTCTGCCTGGTCAGTGTTTGAAGTGTTGGGAAGCAGCGGCCCACCTCGACACGGACTCACATGTTTCTATCAGACCTGCAGCGGAGACATCCTGCAACCCGGACTGAACTGTGGTTCTGGCTTCTGTGTCTGCGTTTCATCTGTTCATTCAGTCTCGTTCAATCTGGAAAACAGAAAAACTTTCGGGTTTTTTTGTACTTTACCTTCATTTTCAATTTCCAAAATGCTTTAAAAAGGTTTCCTTTGACTCCTCGTTCTCCTGCACGCTGCAGGTCAGCCTGAGAGAGGAACAGGACAAAAGCAGAAATAAGACTTTTAATAAGTGATATGAGTGTTTTAATCATTTCGAGTTTAAGTCATTTTCCTTTTTTGTTTTGCCTACAAAAACAACTAAATTCTGACCTTTTCCTTTGTTTTCCAGATTGAATGACGATGATACTCAGACCGTTCTCCCACTGTCTGTCCACTGTGCAGACCAGCGTGTCGAAGTCTGTGCCCCCGTCACCTGACCCCAACCCCCTAACCACAGGGGCACTACTGGAAAAACCAGACGTTTTGGATGTACGTCTCTGAAAAAGGGACATCACTTTATATTAAATCATATTCACCTTCAAAAAGGTGACAGACGTCATTTAAATACGCCGTTTGGGAGGCGAGGGCAGCTATGGGACAGAGTGTTACATGTAGTGACTTTTAAACGTTAGTATAATTAATGGAAGTGCTCAAGCAGCTGTGGGATGTTGACAGAAAGAAGGAGACCGGCTGCAGACCAGCTGAGTCCACATCAGACCTGCATCAAGCCCTTCCTGCTCTGCTCTCTGGTGTGAGGCAGCAGTTTTACACCATGGCTACACTGACACCTGGAGGCCACAGCTACGAACTGCATGTTCTCCAGGTGCAGGCACTACTTGTTGTGAGACTTCAGTTGAGTTGAGAAATTATAATTAGTCCCAATTCTAAAGGAAAGATTTAGCTAAAGAAGCAGAATTCAGAGAAACTGTTCCTAAACCGGGTTGTTTTGACGGGTGGGACGGGTCAGAAGTCTAATGCCTGTCTAACATTTGAAAAGAAACTTCTTAATGTTGCCTGCAAGAGAATGTTATGTAATCAAATCAAAAATGGACTATATCATTTATATCATGATGGTCTAAGCAACAACAGGCCTGCTTACACGTTGTACTAAATTAGATGATACGATTCAGTTTTACAGTTTTTTCCAATCGCTGTGACAGTTTTTTCGATACATTTAACAATTTTCCTAAACTCTTAACGCACCGACACGCCTAAAACACACAACTGGCAAAATGGTTAATTTCATGCTCAGAATCACACGTTGCAAACTAAACCCCCAAAACTGATTTTCAAAATACAATAATAAACTAACACATTATACACTGCGTCTAACAAAACACTGCAGACATGTTTTACAATCAAATAATTATTCGAAACACGAACACATGTTCTCTTCCAACAGCAACATTTAGTCAATCATAACACAGTGACAAGAGAAACACTATCAGCAGCTGAAATGACAGAAACTGCAGTATTTTACAGTTTTTTCCAATCACTATGACACATTCGATACATTTAACAAGTTTCCTGAACTCTTAACACGGTTAGCACAACATCTGTCTTTGTAGGCTGAACACTTAACAGTTAACACCGATTTAAAACGCTTGAACTTCTTTTACACACGAGCTCGACCAAGACCACAACAACTTTACACTTTACAGTCAGATTTACAAACGCTTTCACGCTGTATGTCAGAACAGATAACATGTTCTGAACGTAACTTATACAGGCTGAAGTCAACGCGAACAGCTGCAAACACAAATATATTCCCTGAATTTTATTCCATTGCTAATGAGAAACAGCTGATTGCAGTTATGCAAATATATAAATCGCAGCTGATTCCCATCAGGAACCACACTCAGGTGTTTCAGTCACATGATCACATGTTCTGAAAGAACTCTTTGGGCTGATCTTGTGTGGAAAAGGAACAAAAAATGCATTTACTAAACCCAACGAAACAACGATGTAGAGGCTTCATAAGAAACTACAGAACTCAATCTGTGATCAATCCAGTATCCTGTCTGCTGTATCAGGGCAGACCTGACTCACACAACACTGCAGTTTCTGTCTTTTCAGCTGCTGATAGTGTTTTTCTTGTCACTGTGTTATGATTGACTAAATGTGAATGTACTTAGTAATTTAGCAAAATGCAATATATATATATATATATATATATATATATATATATATATATATATATATATATATATATATATATATATATATATATATATATATATATATATAAATGACCTCTGTACATATGAACATTACTCTGCACTCTGCTGCCTTTTGCACCTCTGGTTAGAAGCTCAACTGCATTTCGTTACTTTGACTCTTACCTGTTGATGATGTCATGAGGCCAGGACCACTGTGAAATAAGTTCTGTTAATATTCCGTGTTTTTATTCTTATCACTGCTTAAATTGTAAGCTCGACGCCTTGTTTGTGTTCCATGCATGTAGTTTGTTTATCTTTGCATGTTCATGCGCCTTGTTGGATTGAATGTGCTTTCTGTGTTTTCATGTTTTGTGAATATTTGTTTTGTGTGTAGTTTGTTTATGACAATAAATCAAAGTTATTATAGGACATTAAATTAGATGTTTAGTGGACCAGTAATTTAAAATGTGAGCCACCAAAGAGTATCATTTCTGATTGCTCTTTGTAATACTCTGTGTATTGTTAATGGTTAGAGGACAGGTGCACAGCGTTTAGCCAGGTGCTCGTATATTCCCACTGAAAGAGGTTTTTCTTGCTGTAATCGTTCCTCCCGTCGATATAAAGAGATCTCTTCATAATGTGCTTTCAGTGTAAGTGGCGAGGGACGAAATCCGCAGTCCTCTCTGTGCAGACATGTATTCAAAGTTTATCTGAAGTTAAATGATACATATCAAGTGGATGCCTTCCAAAGTTACAGTGTTTTTAGTATCACAGGTGTGCTGCTGAACAGGGACAGGTGTGCTGGATCACTATGTAAAGGTGGAGTTCAACACGTGCTGCTTTTGTTTCCTGCTGGCATTTTTAGATGAGCTGCAGCTGAAACTCACTCACGGGGTCGCGCTTAGCTCGGCGCGCTCCGATTCGTCGTTTGCGGTCACGTGATTCTGATGACGCTCCAAATTCAGCACGAGGCAGGAAGTGAAAGGCAGAACGGACGAGACGGAGGAAAGCCCGCGCTGTGTTAGTTATTGATTACTCTCTGTGGCGTCCCGGTCAACATGTGTGAAATCTGGAATCGCCCAGTTCGTTCTTAAATTACAGCTAAAAACCTGTTCAGAGCTCACAGTGACCTTTGACCTTTGGGTCAAACGTGTCCCCTGGTCAGCGTCCGACCAGCTGTGGAACACGTCACAGCCTCTGTTCCTGAGTTATGGTGCTGAATAACGGCCAAAAAAGGACATAAATGAATCATTTCTTATTTCTTCAGTGTTTTAGTCTCATACAGATGCGCAGTGATGATTGCTGGGTAACATGTATGTTGATGTTGTCCAATGGCAAGGCTCTATCTGATCACGTGACGGGACGATACGATATATACGGCAGTTAGTTTAGGCGCTAAATCTGTCGAGACTGACAAGCCGAGCAAACAAACATGGCTTTCAGACATCAACGCGGCAGCTGGTAAAGACAGAAAGAACAGGAGGAGAAGGTAGCAGAGCTCGCTAAATTAGATTATTTGGCTTTTTTTTTCTAAACAGTCGGTTTGTGGTTTGTCAGCAACCATGCAGCAGGTTAGCAAGCTAGGCCTAACGTTAGTCCTAAGTTAAATACTCACATAATAAATAAATTAATAAATACAAGTCATATGGCAGGCTCGCAGCTGGACATCATCTTGGAGTTTCATGTGTTTTTCATTTGTGGGTAAAGCCGCTGTGTGCCGCCACCAAACCCTGCCCTTCATCAGTGTTTTAGCTACACTTTTTATCTATAATAAGAAGAATTCTTCTTATTATAAGATAATTAATCATTTCTGATTGGTGCTTGTAAATTGTGTAGGTAGACTATGGGGAGTGTGATGTGACGGCAGCACGTCCAGGCCCTGGTGGTGACGGACCACAGGCTCTGTTTCTGTTCTTACACATAGTACACGGTACTAAAACGGTTTAGAAAAGCCATGTTGAGAATCATAAAGGCCCTGGGTGAAACACTGTTAGTCTCGTTATGAATAATGATTTTAGCAGAACTGATGACGAGGCCCTACTTACAGTGTACAGGCAGGCTATATTCATAGATGCCATTAATGTGGAGTCGATCTTTATGTGTAGGATATACGGCAGGAATAAGGCTGTTTGTGCAGTAAAATCATTTGATGGGGTTCGTGCAGACTGTGTGCAGCTGGCCAGTGTTCAGGACATGGTGGTGTTTTTTGTTAAACAGTGCAGCTCTCTTCTGTCTCGTCGTGTCCTATAGGCTTTATTTCACTATCATCTCTTGCCTTTATATGTGTGTTTTCACTTTCAGCACTTTGACCGTCAGATCGCTGTCCATGGTTCTGATAGCTTTTTCTTTCACCGCTCTATCTATCCGTCTATTTATCTATCTATATATGTATATGTATATGCCGTGTGTGCGTGCACTCCGTGACTAACTGTGTGCACGGAGGACTCACCGTTAACATGTACAAACTGAGATCGATCTGATAGACAGGATTCAAACCAGCTTAGTGTGGTTCCTTTAATGCCAATTACATGTTCCAGTCTCTGTAATAGGATGTGATGGTCAATGGTGTCGAACGCAGCACTAAGATCTAACAAGACAAGTGCAGAGACAAGTCCATTGTCTGATGCAATTAAAAGGTCATTTGTAATTTTCACCAGTGCCGTCTCTGTGCTAAGATGCACTCTAAACCCTGACTATTTAGAAAGTCACACATCTGACTGGTGACCGCTTTCCTACAAAGCTCTTAATGGTCAGGCACCATACATTATTACCCGACTAGAACACTGCGCTCCCAGGATGCAGGGTTACTTGTGGTTCCTTGAGTCTCCAAAAGTAGACCGGGAGCCAGAGCCTTCAGTTATCAAGCTCCTCTCCTGTGGAATCAGGTCCCAGTCTGGGTTCGGGAGGCAGACACCATCTCCACATTTAAGGCCTAGACTGCCGGGAGACTTCCCATGATGCACCTCTTTCCTCTCTCCTCCTCTCCCTCTCCACCTGTATGCATTTTTATCCCATTACTGCATGTTACTAACTCGACATCTTCTCTCTCCCGTAGTTCTGTGCTTTCTCGTCTCTCTCCTCTCTCCTTCTGTCGCTTTCAGCAGATATTTCTGCTTTTTCTCCTTGTCTGTTACATTTGTTGATCTGCATTTACAGGTGCATTCTGTCTGCTCTTCAACCCTACTAACTCTCCAGTGTCTCCATCTTTATAAATTCCTGTTATTTTAATAAAATATACTGTAGTTCGAATCCACAGAACTTTTAATACTTGTGGAGATCCATACGTTTTCAAAGATGTTAGAAAATTACTCAGGCTGAATTTCGGGGAAATGGGTCTAAAATGACGCACAAGTCATCAGAATGTTTAAATTTGATTGGATGGTGCAGCCATAAAAATATGTTGTCAATGTAGCTTCAGTGAAGATATACAGAATATATATGTGATAGCCAGTGTGGAGACACGTTTTTTAAAAGCCAAATGACACAAAACATGGCTAAAATTACAGCTCAATGGGATATAGTGCTAAAATATGGACATGTGACCCCCGAATATCAAGTTTATCAGTAACAAAATGGAAGTCTAAACGTGTTACAGTCAACTTTTTTTTCCTATTAAAACAGAAGCATGAAAAAGTAATACACAAATAACCACAGCAGAGACATCCTGTAGTGCTGATAGTCATGCTTTATTAAATCAATAATTGGAGAAAAACTCAAGGAGGCTGCGAAAATAGTCAATCCTACAACTCTATCTTCAATCAAACCAAAGTGCTGAGCGACACTTGAGACTATGCTTCTTTCCGTCAACATTGAACGCAGCAGCGGTTGGTTTCGGCTGCAGTACATCTGCTTGGCGGCGCCCAGCTTGACTGACAGGTGAACTTCTAAAACCTAACACACAAACACACTGCAGACCTCCAAGAGACAGCTCTGCCTCTGCAAACAAGCACAGGATGGACTCTTATTTCATGTGATTGGCCAGGTTGATGGTATGACTGAAGAGCCGAGCGAGTGTTCGTTTGCCAGAAGCAGAGCACAAAACAAAAAATAAACACTTGTGCTCAGGGAGTGCAGGCCGCTCGCACTGTGAGCATGTCATCGAAATGGCGGTATGACATAATCCGTCAGAGCGCGAGGTCCAGTCGTCCTGCTTACATGAGGGTAAATGCAAACAACACTCAGGATCTCACGCTCGTTAGCACCGCTCTCACTCTCCAGCAGTGCGTTCATAGCTTTGTCTCTGATTGAGTTAACGTCAACAGGGAGCCTCTCTACCTGTTGAGGCAATCTTAAGACTTCAACTTATCGTTGAGGCACAGAGTTTAGTTTCTCAGTTTAACAAGGTATTCGTTCCTGGTGAAACTTTCTCCTGTTAAACCACATTTAGTTTCATTTTGTTTCAGTTAATATTATTGTCATAAATAACAATGCATACATTTCCCATAACCGTTAAATTCGGCTATATACATTATGTACATGTCACAGAAAAATGGATCAAAAATCCTAAGTCATAATTATCCAATATGGCACATTTTATAACAACTTTAGACTTTAGTCTAGTTTGGCATAAATTAATGTCAAGATTGGTACAAAAATAGTTCATATTTACAAGAACAGAAATCCAGATCTTTATCAAGTAGATTATTTCGCTCAATTAATAAATAAAAAGGCATGGAAGTAGGGAAAAGGGTAAGGATTTGAATTATTAGTTGGTTTTTATTACACTGATCGAATGCTAATATGAACAGTCGCTGTGTCGGATCCGAGCTCATTGGACAGTTTGAGGGTGTAGGTTCCAGCGTCTTGCGCCTTTACCCCAGTGATGATGAGGGTGGTCAGGTCCTCCGTGGTCTCAATGTGGAAGCGTCCGCCGGCAGTCACCTCGATGGTTTTGCCACCGCGTGACCACTCTATGTGTTTGGCGTCGCCGGAGAAGGCACAGGTGACTGTAAGGACTTTGCCCGGCTCAATGCTGATGTCTTCCGGCAGAGCCTCGATCCTGGGAGCAGAACCTAGAAACCACAGTATATGTACATCAGTGCACAGAGTTTTTGTTTTTTTTTTAAATAAAATGTTAGTGCCCACAACATTTCACGGTTGGGAATGAAGAAGAAAATTTAGATTTTCAAAATCAGGTACAAAGAAAAAACTTTTTGCTAAATTAACTTTGGTTCATTTTGCATTCCTCGAAGTTTATGATTTGTTACTTATTTCAAAAAAACTGCCATTCTGTTTCCTATGAATATTAGTGTGGACGTGATGAAACTAAAGCAGAGCTACATTTTTAAAATAACACAAATTTCAAACATCCATTGTTTAACAGATTTCATTATTGATAGTGTCTTACCGATTGCTCTGAATGAGGATCCCTCCATGTGGGAGGCCATCTCCGTGAGACTGCTGGAGCTCATGGCGTACGTCTCAGATGTCATGGAGGACATGCTGGACATGGACATGGCCTCAAACTTCATCTCAGCTGCCATGCTGCTGAAGGAGCTGGACTCCATCATGGATGACATCATTGCCTGCTGGGCAGAGGAAGAGAAGGAGGACGACTCCTCCATTGCATGCATTTCTTTCTTCATCATGGATGAACTCATGGCTGATGATGACTCCTTGTGACTCATCATCATTGATCCTGATGAGGGTAAAGATAGAAAAGGTAAATGTGTAAATCTTTAGAATTACTTCAAAGCTATGTCAGAATTTGTGTTAATTAGCATGATAAATCTAAATCTGCTTGGATACTTGAGGCAGATGATCACCTTTAAGTGCCAGTTGCTGCTCACTGTAGGCCGTGATCTTCATGCGTATGGACTGGAACACCTGTCCAGTGAAGGAGAAGGAGGATTTGGATACTCCTCCCTCTGATGTCATCTCACAGGTGTACTCTCCCTGATCACTGTCTGCCAAATCATGGATTAGAAGGCTGCAGGAGCCCTCAGAGTAGTGCATCTCAAAGCGGCTGCTCTGCGAAAGCCTCCTCCCGTTGACGTACCACACCACTCCCCTGACGCTGCTCTCGCAGACACAGGACATCCTCACCGAGCCCTCACAGGCCTCTGCTGTTAGCTGACTCAGGACCTTGGGAGGTTTCGGGGTTGGGGATTTGACAGTGGGTGGAGACACAACCCTCTTGGGGGACATGATGGGAGGAGGAGACTTCATCCTAGGAGGTGATTTGATTCCCTCGGGCTCAGGGGACTTCAAGGCCCTTGGTGATTTGATGCCTGAAGGTTCTGGGGACTTTATGCCTTTTGGTGTTTTAATTCCAGCAGGTTCTGGGGACTTCACACCTTTTGGTGTTTTGATTCCTGCAGGTTCTGGAGATTTGATTGGTGGTGGTGACTTGAGTCTGGGTTCAGGAGATTTTATACCCTGTGGTGACTTAACTCCCTCAGGTTCAGGAGATTTGACACTTGGAGCTGGTGATTTTAAGCTGGGTGCTGGAGAGGGTGCAGATGGCTCAGGAGACTTGACACTCCTGGGAGATCTAATTCCCTCTGGTTCAGGAGACTTCACACTTGGCGTTGGTGACTTCACACTCGGTGTAGGTGACTTCACACTCGGTGTTGGTGACTTCACACTCGGCGTTGGTGATTTCACACTCGGAGTTGGTGACTTCACACTTGTCGTTGGTGACTTCACACTCTGAGCAGGAGACGTTACACTTGGTTCAGGGGATTTGACACTGGGTTCTGGTGATATTACACTGGGGACAGGGGAGGTTATGGAGGGTGCGGGTGATGTGACTGAAGGCTCGGGTGACTTTACACTGGGAGTGGGTGACTTCACAGATGGCTCAGGGGATTTGACAGCCTTAACCTCCTCTTTGGGAACTGGTCTGTGGATGGTCAAGGTGAAGTGAGCCTCCTGTCTGCCTGCTGAGTTCTCTACCACCACCGTGTAACTGCCCTCATTGGAGGCTGTTACAGAGGAGATCTCCAGGCTGGACTTGTACTGAGTGGTGGTGACCTGGACGTGGTGAGATGAGATGATGGTTCTGCTCTCGTGCATCCATGTTACAGTGGGTGCAGGCTCCCCATCGATATCACAGGAGAATCTGGCTGTCTCTCCCTCTGCAACTGTCACAGACTGGGGCTTGGTGAGGATTCTGGCAGGAAGAGAAGGCTTCACCTTGTGGACAGCAACTTCCTCAGCAACAGCAGCAGAAGTTAACTTCAGTTTAGCTTCAGATGTTGTGTGTTTCCCAGTTAAAGAAAACTTGTCAGATGAGTAGGAGGAACCAGATGACAGATATTCAGTAGAGGCGTACTTGATAGATGAGTCATACCTCTCAGCAGAGGAGTATCTCTCGGAGGAGGCAGCATATCTTCCACGTGTGACAACTTCATGTGTCTCTGTTAGCTTAGATTTGCTCTCTTCCACCGCAAAGTGGGTCTGCGAAGCATAGCCAGCTTTGAAATGGGTGGTGTGGTAGTGGTCAATTCGAGTGACTTCAGGGACAAATGCTTTGGGAGCTTCCTCATCCCTACGGCGAGAGGAGAAGGTGGTGTAGCCGCCACCTGACACATCAAGGGTGGCATAGTCGGAAGCTTCTCCCTTGGAGTTGGAGAATACACAGCGGTATGTTCCACTGTCCTCATCCTGGCAGTCCAGAATAGTGATGGACAAAACACCACTCATGTTGGTGAAGATGTATTTCTCGCTGCTTTCAGAGATTGCAGTTCCATTGTGGAACCACTTGACCTCGGCCTCTGGCTTGGCTTGGATGTTCAGGGTGAATTTGGTGTCTTGGCCAATTGGTATGCGATGAGAGCGCATCCTGACAGTCACACGGGGAGCATGGTCCAGGGTGAAAGGTGTCTGGCTAACCACCTGATATTTCCTCTCAGACTTCAGAGCAGCCTTTCTTGCCTCGTAGCGGGACATGATGTCAAAGCGGGCAGACCGCTCAAACCTGGAGGAGGAGCGGGAAGACCTCTCAACAGATCTGATGGGGCTGGGAGAGCGGGGACGTGTCCTCTCAGGGGTGGGGGACCTCCTTCCAACGATCTCTCCCTCTACTTCCACAGGAGACCTGGCACGTGGTCGTCTGATCAGCTCTGACACTGGACGCATCAGCTCGATGTATGTGGGAGACAGCGACCTTCTCCTCCTCATAAACTGAGAAATAGTGCGTTTTTTCTTTGTCTCAGCAACCTCGACAGCCTCATGCCTGACCTCCTGCCTCCTCTCTTCATGTTCCATGGCACGCCGCTCAATGCGGACAGGGCTGCCGGTAGGAGAGGCAGAAAAGCCAAGCTCCAGTTCATCCTCCAGCATAATTTTCTCCTCCTCTGTTCTCCTCATGGAAAGGTAGTCATCCACAGGCATCAGCAGCTCCTCATCACTAAGGTCTCCCAGAGATCTCCTCCTGGATCTGAAGGAGGCCTCTGATTCAGGAGAGGGTGAACGGCGGGCCGGCCTGACAGTTTCCAAATCATCCAGAGTGAGTTTTGGAATACGCCATCTTGGCCTGTACTGGTCAGTGATTCTAGGGAGGGGCATGACATAGAACTGCTCCCACCTGGACAGGCGAATACGTCTCTGCCTCTTCTGCACAATCCTCTCCATCCTCTCTGGAATCTCATACTGGTCTCTCAGCTTTCTGTACCACTTCATGTCAGAGAGAGGCACAAACAGTTTGATAGCTTTGTCATCATCCAGAACTCTGGGATCATGAACCATAGGTTCAGGGATCTCATATGGCATGAAGATCCGCCTCTCCTCCTCCAGCTTCTTGGTCTCTGACTTTTCCACAGAGATGTCGAACTCGCCCTCAATGTTCTTGGTGCTCACTGCAGGCTTGTATATCTCTGCAGCAAATTTGAGAGCCTCCTGAGCTGTGGGGTTGAGAGGTACGAGCTCCTCAGTGGCAACAATTTGCTGAGCCATCTTGTTAGTCTTTTCAATTTGTTTCTGTACGTGTCTGTATTTTTCCTCCTCGCTCTTGTACTCTCTCCTGGTGTAGGTAAGGCGGTCCACCTTCAGTATAGCCTGGCAGCTTGCAGAGCCAGCAGAGTTGGTTGCAGTAACCTTGTACAGACCGGAGTCCTCGACCAGAGTCTCTCTGATGTGCAGAACATGGTAGTCAATGTCCTCCTGTATGACAACGACCTTGGGACCAAACTGTAGTGGATGACCGTCCTTCTCCCATTTCAAAGTAGGAGTTGGGATTCCTGAGACTCTGAGCTCGAAGCGGACGCTATGTCCCTCGACACACTCAACATTAGCTAGCAGACGTTTAAACATGGGCCTCATTGTTTCCTCCATCACAGGGTGAGGTGTCACAGTGAGACGGGCCTCGCAACTGTCTTCTCCAAACTTGTTGTGGGCCATGACAGTGTATTCGGCATCATCATTCATGTCCAGGTTGTGGATCATCAGCTGGTACAGACCCTTATCACTGGTGAACGTGTACTTGCCGTCATCGTCACCTGGCTTGATTCTCTCTCCATTCTTAAGCCATGTTACATGAGGCTCCGGGTGCACGGTAATAGTGACACCAAAGCGCACATCTTCGCCAATGTAGGCAGTGCGATTGTAGAGAGGCAAAGTGAACTCTGGTGGTCTCTGCAGGAGTTTAGTCTTGTCGACTCTCCTCCTCAGTTTCTTGATGGAGCGGCTGATATAATGCTCTCTGATGCTCCTCACTGTCTCAACAAAGAGCTCTCCATAAGCACTGTCCTCTCCGTCATCACTCACCACCTTGCATCTGTACACACCATCATCACTCTCTTCAATGTCCTTTACATAGATGCTGGCAAAACCATTGCTGTAAGTAATTTCATACTTGGGACTTGGGTGTAGCTGGCGGTTACCAAAGTACCATGACACCTGTGTACTCTTGTCATAGTTGGCGATGCTACAAGTGAATCTTACATGGCCACCTTCCTCAGCTGAGCCATGCATGACTGGACCAGTGCGGAGGCCATGGTACTCAGTTCCAATCTTCACTTTACCCACAGCCAATCCTCTTTGGTTCTTGAAGGCGCCACCATAGGCCATTCGAGCTGCTGATACAATAGTATCTATCCTCTTTACCAGAGTCTGGTAGTACCTTCTGTGTCTCAATGTCTTGATGATCTTGTTGCTGATGTGCTCAATCTTCATCTTGAGCCATGGGTGCTCCAGAGCCTCATGGGCTGTCATACGGAGCTTCCTGTCCTTGACTAGAAGTCTGTCCACAAAGTCCATAGCCTCCAGGCTGATGTCTTTAAATGCTTCACTGTCAAAGATGTACTCACAGTTGGAGATGTTCTCAATCATCTTTGTAGTGGACTCTGCTGCAAATGGATTAAGGCCACTGAGGAGAACATAGGCCATAACACCAACAGACCACATATCAGTAGCTGTTGTGACCAGGTCGTGACGGTGGACCTCAGGGGCGCAGTACTCCGGAGCTGAGAACAGCATTCTGATGTTTTCTCCTGGCACCAGCAGCCTAGCCTGGCCCATCTCAATAATCTTTATGTTGGTGCTTCTCCTTGTGGTGAAGACAATATTGTCTGGGCGAATATCAAAGTGGCCGAAGTTGTGGCTATGCAAGAATTTGAGGGCAGAGCAGACTTGTCTCAGGTAGCGAACAATCTCCTGCTCTGTAAGCTCAAAGTTGCTGGTGCCAAGGCGCTCGAAGATGTCAACTCCAGAAATGAATTCAAAGATCAGGATGATCTCGTCCATGCTTTCAAAGTATTCATGTAGGTAGATGATATTCGTGTGCCTTGCTACGTTGAGGGCTTCAATTTCCCTGAGAATCAACTCACGGTCAGTTCCTTTGACCTTGATAAACTTTGCCATAAAGGTCTTCTTTGTGGCTATTTCCATGCAGCGGTGGACCACTCCAAACTGGCAGCGAGCAAGTTCCTCAGAGATGATGTACTTGGAGGACAGCTCCTTCACCTTGTAGAATAGAGCCTCCTCCTTGGTGATCTCTCTGGTTTCGTCCACTTCCTCGTCATAGTTCCTAATCACAGATTTGTCTTCCTTTGTGGTAATGGGCTCAGTTGGCTCAGAAGGAAGGCTCAGGCCAAACTGGTTTTCAGCGATGACGCGGAACTGGTACTTGGTTTTTCCGAATATGTTGATGATGGTGATGCTGCAGTCAGCGGTCTGTCCAGCGCGGATCCACCTGTCAGCAGTGGTGGGACACTTCTCCACAATGTAGCTTATGATGTTGCTTCCACCATCATTGGCAGGGGTCTCCCAAGTCAAAGTGATGGAGTCCCGAGAAATGTCGCTGACCACGAGTCCCTTTGGAGCTTCAGGTATATCAGCCACATTCACCTCAATGGTTTGCTTGTCCATTCCGAACCGGTTCTTTGCGGTAATAATGTAGTAGCCACTGTCCCTTCTCTGCACTCCCTTCTGGAAGACTAGGGAGGTGAAAGACCTTGTGGTGATGACTTGGTGATAAGGAGAGTTGGAGAGGATCTCCTGACCCTTCTGCCAAGTGATTGCTGGCTCAGGCTTGCCAGAGATGGGGATCTTGATGGTGATGTGATCACCACGGGCAGCATGGACTGCTCCCATTCCCTGGAGCTCCTTGGGCAGGTGGATCTTAGCAGGAACTGGAATTAAAATTATAAAAAAACATTCCATTAGTTTGACAGTGTAGTCCCTCATTCGTCCAGGGGTGTTCTATTGTAGAAAAGGTTTCAGTCGTAGTCATCTGTTTTCAGAATCAAGACGTTTGAGCTCCCATCCAGAAGTCATTCTCAATTGTGAAAAATGGACCAGGAACTCAGAAATTTAAGCTACTCTGTGATTACTTAAGCCCCGCCCTCAGGAAGGGGTCTACCTGAGTATCTGTTGATTATTCTGCCTAGTTGCACCTGAAACTGACCTAATTGTTTCCATGATGGCCCAGTAATCAGTAATCAGGCCTATTGTTTTCTGGCTGCACCTCCCTCATCACTGTTAAATACCTGATTAGCATATGATTGGCGTGACCAAGGTGCTAATACACTGTGGTATATGTTGGGCAGATTGAATCTCAGACCACCATTTCTGTTCAAAGAGGGGTTTTCTTTCTTCACAAAAATGGCTTCTCTGACACCCCGTTCAAAACAACTCTTCTCTCTATTTAGAATCTTCACCTCTCTGTCTTCAAATGTCTTCTGTCTGTGCAGATAAAATCTTTTGTGAAGTGGCTGTTTAGTCTCACCTGTGGCTGTTTAGTCTCACCTATGTACCGTTTTTTGCAGTTTTCCTCACTGCAGTGGGAGGTGCAGCCAGAAAACAATAGGCCTGATTACTGATTACTGGGCCATCATGGAAACAATTAGGTCAGTTTCAGGTGCAACTAGGCAGAATAATCAACAGATACTCAGGTAGACTCCTTCCTGAGGGCAGGGCTTAAGTAATCACAGAGTAGCTTAAATATCTGAGTTCCCGGTACATTTTTCACAATTGAGAATGACTTCCGGATGGGAGCCGAAACGTCTTGATTCTGAAAACAGTGTCCAGATGACTACGACTGAAACCTTTTCTACGATATTACATTAGTTTGATATTTATTCAGTTCAGTTCATCAGTACATCTGCAAAGGATATCACTTAATGAATTCTAGGAAACTTCAGCAATAATTATTTTGCTATACCAAAATTATATCATTACCTTCCACCTCCAGGTTGACTGTTGTAGAGATGGATCCTGAGGAGTTGGTTGCTCTGACTTGGTAAACTGTGGCATCATTCTCATCAGCAGCAGTGATGACCAGCTGGTAGTAGCCTCCCTTGAACTCCTGGGCTTTGATCTTGGTTCCATCTGCCTGGATTTCCTTTCCACTGCGGTACCATTTCACCACAGGCTTTGGATATCCCACCACCTTGTCATAGGAAAAATAACTAAGTTGAAAAAAACTCAAAACATAGACTTGTGTTGACTTTAAAAGTAGTGGGATACTTTCCCTACATTGTAGGAAATGCACTTCCCCAGAGTCACATGCGAACATCTATATATTTTAAATCTCTGAGCATCCAGTACAGAGATAAATCCTGTGTTTGGCAAAACATAGTACAGAAACTCCTACCCTTGATCGAATAAAAGTGATGTCAATCTTCTCATTTGACTCTGGGCGTCCCTTTAACACTTACACTACAATCGCTTGTAGTTTTGACATATTTAGACATTCATAAATGTAAACACAGCATGTGAATTCTTTAAAGCAAATGCAATTTAGTTTAAATAAAGTACCTTAGTGACAAATGTGGCATTGGCATGGTATTTAACGATCATGTCCCTGATCTCCTCCCTGAACGCAGGAGCACGAGGAGATTGGTCGGACTTGGGGATAACAGGCTCAGAGATCTCACTCCAGTCGCTCTCACCGCCCATGTTCTCACACTTGACACGGAACTCATACTCGAAGCCCTCGATCAAGCCTGTGACCTCGTAGCTGGTCTCTACAACCTTCTTATTGGTTACTGACATCCACTTGTTCTGCTTCTTCTCACGTTTCTCCAGGTAGTAGTTGGTGATTTTAGCTCCACCATCGCTGCTTGGAGGCTTCCAGCAGACGACACAGGAGTCCTTGGTGGAGCTGATAATGAAGGGCTGCTGTGGGATGCCAGGTTTTTCTGAGAAATAAACAGGGAATGTTACTGTAGTGCTCTACATATCTGTAGAATTAGTCATGCTTCTCTGTAATGTAACAAAATATGGATGGACTTACCGAATGGACTCTTGATGATGACCACTGATGGGATCTCCAGAGGCTCGCTGACTCCGTATTGGTTCTGGGCGGAGACTCTGAAGTAGTAGCCGGCACTCTCAATCAGGTTGGGGACACGGCAGGTGGTGCCAGAAATGGACGAGGACACCAAGTGCCACTGCTCGCCTTCTTTGGCCTCACGCTTCTCCACGATGTAGTTGGTGATCATGGAGCCTCCGTCATCCTTGGGAACCTTCCAGCTGATGATAACTGAGCTCTTCAACAGGGCGTCAACAACCACAGGACCCTCAGGGATGCATGGTTTATCTGGAAAAAATGAAAATAAAGAAATCAGCCCTTTTTTATACATATACATAGATCTAGTAATTGTTATTTGTTGGTTGAAACTGTAAACAAATTCATAGGTGTAACAAATAATATTTAACTACTAATATTTACTATGAATATTTAGAAATGTTAAATGTCTTTAAATATGACATGTCTAATCATATCTAAATTTCAAACTGCACTGTAAAGGGTTCCATTATTTATTTTCATTTGAATTCTAAAGATAATATAGATGTCTTTGCTGGAAGGCTGTTATTTCACATTTGAACTTCCTAGAGTTTTGTATTATTTGCTGTTCTCAGTAGTCTGGTGTTACCTTGGATTTCAACACGTAGCACAGTGTCGATGGTTCCGAACACATTGCTGAGTTGCACCTTGTAGCGGCCAGCGTTGGTCTTCCTCTGGACATTCCTCACTACCAAGTGGGTGTAGCTTTCAGTGTTTTCAATAATCACATTCTCGGACGAGTTCAGAGGTTTCTTTCCATAGAACCACATGATCTGGGGGATGGGACGCCCAATGTAGACGACATGGAGGCGGAGGCTGGTGCCAGCCCCAGCGAGGTACTTCTCCTTCAGAGGGAAACCAGGGTGGAACTGGGGTGCTGCCTGCAGGCGCAGTTTGCCACTGGTCTCGATCTCTCCGGCCTCATTGACGGCCCTGCAGGTGTACATGCCCTCGTCTTCCTGCTCGTCTGTCAGGATGCTGAGGGAGTGGTTACGGCCATCTGAGCTCATCTTGTACTTGCGGCTCTGGATCAGTTCCTTGCCGTAGCGGTACCACTTGATCTCAGGCAAAGGTCTGCCAATGATGCCACAGGTGAGTGTGCCGGACTCACCAAGCTTTGTGGTTACATCTTGGATCTCTTCCTTCAAAGCTGGAGCCTCACCAACTGCAGAAACATCAGCAAAGTTTGATTGCAACATTTTGATTCAACTAACGTAAATATGTTTTAAACAAATTTCACACAAATGCTACTGTGACAATGCCATTCTTTTTGATGGGATCTGAACTCTGCAACAGCTCACCGCTCAGTTTGGTCTTGATGCCCATGGGCGTGCGGCGAGGTCGGCTGAGTCCTGTCTCATTTTCAGCAAAGATTCTGAACTCGTATTCCGTGGCCTCCATTAAGCCGCCCATGGTGAACTGACGATCCTTGGAACGCTCCTTGTTGCATTTCTTCCAGGCGCTCTCTCCAGCCTGCCTGAACTCAATCCAGTAGCCCAGAATCTCCTTGCCGCCATCATGCTCAGGCCTGAGCCAGTGGATGGTGATGCAGTCTTTGGTGATGGAGATGATGTCGATCTCTCCTGGTTGGCTGGGTTTGTCTATAAGAAACAGACATGGGGAGATTAATACTCATGGAGAAACTTAGTAAAATCAGCTCTTTTGTTCTACACAATCCCACAAATCAACTTAAATTAACATGGGCTCAGTGCAAAAATGCCCTTCAAGTCCAACTTAATCTTGTCTCAAATTATTAATGTCTTGTCTTCTTATTCTGCTTAGTTTTATCAATTTATTCATGCAGAAATAGGTGTCTTGTAATGGTTACTTACCAAATGGATCTTTGCAGACCACAGACTCTGAAGCAGGACCAGGCTCGCTCTGCCCAATGTCGTTCTGAGCCACCACTCTGAACATGTACTCTGCATCGGGGATGAGACCAGTGACGTTGTACATGGTGGTGGTGATGTGGGTCTTGTTGTGGCGGACCCACTTCTCTGTTGACACCTCCCTCCTTTCCACGTAGTATCCTGTGACACGGGAGCCTCCATCATCTCGGGGTCGGGCCCAGGACAGAGACACCGTGGATTTGGCCACGTCCATGATCTCTGGTGGGTTGCTGGGAGGTTCTGGTGGGCCTGGAGGTGAAGCACATTGTTAGTGAAATCAATATTTACACTTATTGACATCAGAATTATAGATGTACATTGTGTTCAATGCATATTTCTGATCAGAACATGGCAATGTGTCTATTTAGTAAATTATTTTGGCCAAATGCACACAATGCAGCAACAAATTCATCAGTACTCACAAAGTGGTGTCTTTGGCGTGACAGACTCATCAGACTTGAGAGATCTGCTGATGCCGAATTGGTTCTCGGCGGAAACCCTGAAGTGGTACTCCACATTCTCCTTCAGGCCCTTCACCACAAGCGAGGTCTCGATTACCCGGGAATCCACTGTACACCAGGCAGCCTTGGGTACCTCCCGCCTTTCCACGATGTATCCCAGGATGTCGGAGCCGCCATCATCTGATGGTGGCCTCCAGCTTACCCGGACTGATCTGACCTGAATGTCGTCGAACTCCAGAGGGCCTTCTGGGGCGTCAGGACGACCGATCACCTTCACCTAGAGGGGGAGATATACAGAAAGTTAAGTTCCAACTATTCCAACCAAATGTATTTTTTTATTTTATTTTCGACACTGAAGTACATTTTATTTTACTGAAGTCATGTGTCAACAAAATCTGCCAGAGGAGCCACTCACCTTGATGTATACGGCCTTCCTGCCACATTTGTTCTCCAGCACCAGGTCATAGGTACCGGTGTCATCTTTGTGTGCCTCTTTGATGACCAGCTCAGTGATGTCATCATGGGTGGCGATCATGGCCCGGTGGGAGATGTCACGACCGTCCTTGGTCCACTTACATGTAGGGATGGGTTTACCCTTGATGGGCACAGACAGACGGATGACTCCGCCCTGCCGCACCACGTAGCCCTCCTCGTATTTACGATCGAGCTCATAGTCAGGATAATCTGAAGGAGACACAGATGACATTTTTTTCAAATAAATTACAGATATTCAGGCAAGAGAAAAAAATTTATTTTAAATCAGTAAGTAAAAGTATGTGTATTTGACTGTAAAACCAAACTGTAAATTATGGAATTTTGTTCTCCTACCAAGCATCTCCTGGACTTTAACCACTCCAGGAATCTCAGCGGGCTCTCCAGAACCTCCAGCGTTGCAGGCGATGACCCTGAACTTGTACTCAGCACCCTGGGGCATGTGGGTGAGGGTGTACTCGCACATCTTGGTGGGCGTGGTGTTGCACAGTGTCCATTCCACCTGGTCCACCTTCTGCATCTCGATCAAGTAACCAGTAATGACAGAACCACCCTCCTCTTCAGGTGGCAGCCAGGCCAGAGAGACTGAAGTCCTGGTGGTGTCTGTGACTCTGGGCTGAACTGGACAACCTGGAGGCTCTGTTCAACAACATAGAGAGACATTTGGTAAATCTACTGACTCCACACTGGTAAGATTAATCTAAAATAGGTGTTGAGGGTTCCATGAATGAAGCCATTTAAATGTCATTACAGCAACACAGCAGTTACACTGAGTTTGGCAACACGTACCGACGGGATCCATGGCGACGGTGATGGCGGAGCTCTCGCTGGGTTTGCCGGCTCCTCTTGAGTTGATGGCAGTGACACGGTGTTCATACTCCAGGCCCTCTATCAGGCCAGAGGAGCGGTACCTGGTCATGGTGACGGGGTTCTTGTTGATCCTCAGCCACCTGTCAGAACGGGCCTCTTTACGTTCGATGATGTAGCCGGCAATGGTGGAGCCACCATTGTCCTCGGGTGGTTGCCAGGTCAGGGTCATGCCCTCGTGAGTGACATCAAGCACCTCTGGCCTTTTTGGAGGTCCAGGAATGGCTACACAGGAAAAACAGATAGATTAATAGATGAATTGAATGACAGGAGGGCAGAAGGTAACACTGTTTACACATTACATTTGAACCACCTTTTCTGTACATACCACCTGTATTTGTGTACATAATAACTGAGCATCAATCATACCTAAGAATTTTTTTCAACTTTATTACAATAATTCTTCAATCATAATTTGTTCTTAAACTCAACATAATTTACTAATGGATGGAAGATGGAAAATATGAATGATGTAAACGTAGAAGCAAAAGGGTGATGAAAGGAAGAATGTTAATTACATAAATATTAACTTTTCTTGCAATAGGATAAGAGATATGTGGCTAAAATAATATGATAATGAATTGTCTAGTAGTTTTCAATAGTATAAGAAGTAAGAGTGATCTAGAAAAGGACACATTTCTTGAGAAATGTTATGTTGCTGACTAAGCAACTGGGTAGTTATCGGGGTGTTATTAGGCAGTTGCCAAAAGATGTCTTAAGAAAAAAATATACTTCTCAGTGAGCAACATGTATGTATGCATCATAAATGCATAGCACCAAAAGAAGCTGGACTAGTGAGACCAAAAAGCAAAGGAAGAATAATAAGTTTGCAAAACGTCAACAGTGTTTAAATAATAAATAATTGAAAGAACATATAGAGAACAGGAAGACTCCTCTTTAGATAGGACGAGAACTCACTTTTAGCGCTCTTGCTCTCCACCACTTCGGACTGCAGGAAGCCACCAACACCAAAGCGATTCATAGCAGCAACACGGAACACATACTCTGTTCCCTCGGAGAGTCTGGTGAACTTAAAGCAGGGTCGGGTCACTGACTCTGAAATGGTGATCCAGCCTGGCCGGTGGGCATCGCGCTGTTCCACCACATAGCCGCTGATGTTGGCACCACCGTCCTTCTCTGGAGGTTGCCAGCTGACTGTCACTGACACGCCATCAACCTCCTCGATCTTCATCGGACCGACCGGGATGCCTGGTTTGTCTGGACATACACAAGAAGGCGGCGAGTTAGAATCTTTCAATGTTTTGCATATCATTTGCATTTTATTTGATATAGTAAATCATCTGAATCTTATAGATTGAAGATATTAATGGTTACTATGTTTTCAGGTCTCTAATCAGTAAAATTGCACTTAAACATGCACAACTTATCTGTGTATAACCTTCATTGGTGTGTAGAAAGTCTCCTTACCAAGGATGATGACTTTGATGCCCTCAGTTGCCATGCCGATGGCATTCTTCACCTCGAGCGTGTAGTCTCCTGTGTCATTGATGGTGGTCTCGCGGATGACGAGGTGGGTGTATTTGCCATTGCTGTCAATCTTGATGCGGTCCAGGCTGTCCTTCAGTTTGACACCACCAAAGTACCAGGAGCAGACAGGCTGCGGACTGGCCTTTATGGGGATGTTGAGGTCGATAGGTTTGCCACGGTGCACATGGACGATCTTCTGAGGGATGCTGGTCATGTCTATCTTGGGCATCACTGGAATACACAGGAGGGATGTGATATGTTCATTATATTTTAATGAAGCTTTAGTGAAGCTTTCCTGAGTTTTAGTGAAGGCAGAAGTGATTGTGTGATGATTTGTGGATGTGTTTTGATGTTGTCTTACCCTTGATGTCCTGGATTGTGACAGGAGTGACGATGTCCATGGGCTCGCTGGCTCCCCTGCTGTTGGTGGCTCGGATCCTGAACAGGTACTGGTCGTTCTCTGTCAGGGATTGGATGGTGTACTGGGACACTGAGGCCTTGACTGTCGCCATGGCACTCCATCTGTCCGATCCCACCTTGCAGGCCTCAATGACATAGCCCGTCAGCCTGCTGCCGCCATCGTGCATTGGTTTCTCCCAGTGCAGCGTGACAGAGGACTTTGTGACATCAACAATCTGGAGGCTCACAGGCACAGACGGCACCTCGCATACCAGCACGGCCTCGGTTGTCTCACAGGGCTCACCAACACCATAGATGTTCTCTGGCAGGACTCTGAAGAAGTAGTGCACTCCCTCCTCCAGACCAGTGATCCTGAGCAGGGTCTTCCTACACTCAGTGGTGACGGTCTTGTATGACTTCATGTTGGCTTCACGCTTCTCTACAATGTAGTTGCTGATGTGAGCGCCACCATCAATGCTTGGGACATCCCAGGTTATTACAACAGACTCCTTGGTGTAGTCCTTCACCTTCACAGAACCTGGAGGACCAGGAGTGTCTGCAGGAGAGAGACGAGTAGAGGAAGAGAAGACATTAGTGTGTGTTTAAGTATCTTTAAGAAGAACCTAACTAAAGCTGCAAAATTGGTGAATCTGAACAAAGAAAAATTACATTATTTAACTTTTTATTATGTGCACCTTTTTATACACATTTCCCCAAAATTCAGCCTGTAATATTTGGTATCTGTGGAAACTTTGGATGACATACCGTAGACTTTAACCAGGATGATGGCAGTCTTCTTGCCAGACGGGTTCTCCGCCTCCACAACGTATTTTCCGGAGTCGTAGCGATTGACCTTTTCCACCGTCAGAGAGGTGTAGCTATCAGTGGTCTCAATGTAGCCGCGACTCTGCAGCTCCACGCCAGTCTTCCTCCAGGCCACTACTGGTGTCGGCCGGCCGGTGACAAATACAATCAGACGCAGGGTTCCTCCAGCACGCAGACACACCGTTTTCTTCAGGTCTTCGGCCAGTTCCAGGTCAGGCATTTCTGAGTGGGTGGAGCAAAGTAAGGATAGAATCTGATAATGCTGCAATTACCATGTAACAAGCTTGAATATGACACTGATAAAGGTCTGTCACTGGGAAAAAGCAAGAGCTTTGTTTAGAAAACACAATGGCGGTAAAAACAGGCTCAACAAGCATTTACTCTCATTGTAATTTAAATCCCAAAATTAACTGTAATCTATACATTTCACATGACTAAGAAAAAAATCTGAAACTTGAAATTTTTTAAGTGACACATACTATATATTCCCTTGACAGTAAGCTGAATTGAGCATCGGACAATAATGTGTGACCATAGTTTATTTATGTTTGTCCTGGAGTCCAAAAATCTTCACAGTAAGCATGACGCAAAAAATAAATGTAACATTATGATTATATCTTACGTCAATATGATGATTTAAGAAATAAGGTAAAAATCTTAAAACAGTAGTGAGTTAACTACTTTATAGACTAAAACAACTTCACTTTACATATTTCTTTTGTTTTTATGAAAATTATTATATGAAATTATGTAGAAATTGTGTAGAAAATAAAATATAGAAATTATATATATAGTGAACCTAGGAATATTTGTTGGCTGGCTGATTTATAGTTTTTCTGGTGATGAATAGATATTGTTCTTGATAACTAAACTAAAATTTCTGTCTCTGGTAACAACATTTTGCTTTCTCCACCTTCTGCCATGATAAATGTGTTTTTCCCAGGATGCTGCTGGGTCCAATCCTCAGTGTGTGGTGTAAGAAGAGCTATCCATGGCGTTTGCTGTTGGTTATTGTGATAATGATGGTAATACATTTTTTTTTAAAAACTATGATGGATTAAGGTGATTACTGACTCACCAACTCTCTCCAGTGGTGCAACCTCAGCGCTAGGTTCACTGAACTCCCCGGTGCCGTTGCTGTTGATAGCAGCTACCCTGAATCTGTACTTCTTATTGGCTGCCAGGCCAGCAGCCACATACTCGTTCATCTTGAGAGCCTTGGTGGTGGCGCGGTACCACTGCTCGGTGCCCTCCTCTAGGATCTCCACCACGTAACCAGTGACATCTGAGCCGCCATCGTACATGGGCCTGGTCCAGGTCATGCTGATGCTGTGCTTGGTTGTGTCGGTGATGCGAGGCATTGTTGGAGGAGCTGGGGTATCTAAGAGTAGATGAAGATGAATACAAATGTTAGTTATCTGCTTGTCCCAACATCATTCCATCAAATGGTAAATAATCTGGATGTCTTGTGCAAATTTTGGGATCACCACAACAATTTAAAGTAAAGTTCTAGCTCTAAAAACTGTAACCTTAGGTTAAGGTTCGGGGGGGAAAAAATGTTAATAGACAATTAAATCTCTCACATGTGGGGTCTCTGCAGAGGATGTATGGCGAGGCGTCGCTCGGCTGGCTGTCTCCAGCAGCGTTGACAGCTGTCACTCTGAACTGGTACTCGCTTCCCTCCAGCAGGCCTATGATCTTCAGACGGGTGTCGTAGATGGTGTAAGTCTTATTCACTCGAGTCCACCTGGTCCAGAGAAGAAATGAAAGGATATTGTGAGAGAGAGACAGACGCACCAATATTTCAGAAAGTGAAAACTAAAATCTGTCTGTTAACTTCTTCAGCGGTCGTTCCCACCTGGTGCTGCTCTTCTCTCGTTTATCCACTATGTAATTTTTGATCTCGCTGCCTCCATCGCTCTCGGGCTTCAGCCACTCGATGATGACATGCTCCTTACCCACCGCTGTAGCCTCCGGAGTGCCCGGTTGGGATGGGATGGCTGAGAAAGAGGGGCGGCACAGGTCAGAGTAATGGAAACATATCTACAACATGTTTCCCCTTTCACAAGACATAATGTAATCCATAACACCTAATCTACAGTGGAAAAATAATTTATTACGTGCATATTATGTGGTGTTGCATTAATGAGAAAAATTTACTTCTTGACTAAAAATCAAAAATAGAGAAGATAATCTTAAAACATTGAAACTTTTGCTGGATATTTCTGTAAATATTTGTATCTAATTGTTTTAATGCAAATGTCTTGCTCTGCAACTACATTCAGCAATCTTAATTTTACATTTAAATGTAAATCCAAAGATCAAGATAAAAAGGATTAAATTAGAAGTTGTCTGTATACCCAATTAAATTTACAAAAGAATAAGTGAGTTTTGCCTTAGATATAAAATGATAACCATTTCCTCAGCTATTCCTACATTCTAGTTAGAATTGTAAAGCTGTATGGTTGATTATAAAGGATTTTAATTTATTTTTTACTTTAGACAGTTGCTATAGCGCCACCATCAGGAAAATGGCCTTTTGATGAAAAGTTAAACTCAGAGAAATGTTGCAGCTTACTGTAGGCGTTCCTGGCAATGATGGGATCGGACTCCAGAGGAACTCCAGGCCCAAACTTGTTGACCCCTCTGACTCTGAAGATGTACTCGTTGTTCTTGATCAGCCTGGAGCTGACACATGACAGTGTCTTGCACTCGGTCTCCATGATGACCCAGTTGAGGCGGCTGGTCTCGCGACGCTCCACAATGTAATGGGTGACGATGTCTCCACCATCCTCCAGAGGAATCTTCCAGGACACTGTACACTTCTCCTCTGTCACTCTGCTGATCACGATCTTATCAGCTGGAGCTCCAGGAGTGTCTGAAAGACAGAAACTGAGAGTTAGATCAGACAGTTCAGACAGTCCAGTCCATCAATCCACTGGTACTCATCTAAATGTTTTGTTGACAGTTAAGAGTCTAAGTGATACACAAAATTATAAAATTATAAAATTATGCTATTACAGTTTAATTAATGTAGTTTCTTGGCTGCTCACCCAGAACTTTAACATTGACGGAAGCGGTCTTGGTTCCGCTGGCGTTCCTGACAGTCAGGATGTATCTGCCCGTGTCGTATCTGTCACAGCTCTTGATGACGGCCATGGCTCTGGTGGCAGTGTAGGTCAGCGAGTATTTCTCTCCGGGCTCCAAAATCTTGTCGCCCTTTGACCAGTACACTGTAGGCTGTGGTTTACCACCCACAGCACCGTCCAGGATGAGGTCAGAACCGGCAGTAACGGTGACGGTCTCACCCACCAGCTTGCTGTCCAACTCAGCTTTGGGAGGAGCTGCAGCAAAGAGGAGACGATTAGTTTTTATCATATCATATACTGTCAAGTTTTTTCTAAAGATGCTACAATATAATCAAAAGCAAAAATAAAACTAATCTTTGTTTTCTGAATTCTCCACTCAGATTTATTTATCTATTATAAATTAATAATGAATATTTTAGCTGTGTTCTTTATTATTATTATCACCATTTATAGAACAATGTTAACATAGCTACAATAATCTGAATGGTATTAAAAAAATAAACAGAATAAATAAGCAGGTAAAATAAAATAATACACAAGGTAACAAGACTAAAAGTAAACGAATAAACATAAAATATGTGTATCAATAGAAGAAATCATCAGAAGACTAAATGATCATACATTTTAAGAAGTAATTTTAAAGTAAACTCTGAATCTAAATTGAAAATGAAAACCAAAATCCCAATTGTAGTGACTTTATAACTCTGTAACTTTTTAACTTACAGAATTCATCCTTGCATGTGACTGGTCCGGTGGACTCGGAGGGCGCGCTGTGGACACCTGCGGCATTCTTGGCGATGACATGGTACTCATAGGTCTCTCCCTCTCCCAGGTTGGTGACGGTGAAGTAGTTCTCGCTGATGGTGGTGTAATTGCACTTGAGCCAGCGGTTGTCATCCCACTCATCCGTACTGTAAACTTTCCTCTCCACCACGTAACCAATGATCTTACTGCCGCCATCATTGAACGGCACGGTCCAGCACAATGACACAGAGGAACGGGTGATGTCTGTCACCTCAGGTTTACCAGGAGGATCTGAGCAGGGAGGGGGAGAAGTTTATTGTAAAACACAGCTTTAATCATACAGCTTTTTATGTTCTTTAAGGCTTCATTAAGATTTTTCTGAACTGATTTATCTGTTTTAGCTGAGCGAGTAAATAGCACTACATGTTTTGTAATTAGATTAACTGACTAATCAGTTGTTAGGGCCTTGGTCGACCAAAAACGTTGGTTGATTAGTTGTCATGGCAAACCACCTATCATTAATTTACATAATAAATGTTTGTAGAGACATGAAGACATGAATGTTTCCCTCACCAACAGGATTGAGAGCCACCACAGGTCTGGAGGCCTCGCTGGCCTTGCTGAGTCCGGCGATGTTCATGGCATACACCCTGAACTGGTACTCCAGGCCCTCGATCAGGTTGGACACTTTGTAATGGCACTCCAGGCAGGGCAGTTTGTTCTCCCTCACCCACAGGATTGTGTTCCTTTCCTTCTTCTCAATCCAGTAGCCTGTCACCATGCTGCCACCATCGGCATATGGCACGTCCCATTTGATGCTGATGGCGTTGGCGGACACGGATACCACATCTGGACGAGTTGGAGGACTCGGAGGAACTGTGGAAATTCAAGGTAAGAATAGGGATTCTTAATCTGACCTGGATCTAAATGTATTTATAATTAAAGCCGCTAGTGGCATTGACAGGATCCAGGCATTTGGATACTTGTTTCTTATTTAAGAAAACACACCACATGCATGAATTGCTACATTGTTGGCAAGTATGTATCACCATAGAAGGTGACTTACTGATTGCGCCACTGGGGAGACAAACTTTCCACACATCTCTCAAGTTGAGACAATGACATCACATGTGCGAAACTGTGGTAAGGTCTGTTTAAACTTAAAATGCTTACAGCAGTTAAAATGTTGGTTGTAAAATAAATTTTAAAATATCACACAACATTCTGCTGGTTTTGGGTGTATTGTCAGATATTTTGGTGACGTTTGATCCAACACTGAGGAAAAAAGAAAATGTTCTGGATACAGCATAAATTACAGAAAGATATTTAATATCACTGTGGACTCAAAATTTGTAGGAGGAGTAGCGAAAAAAATGTAAAGTTTGTTTTAAAAGTTATAGGCCAAAACATTAAGTTTGTTGTTATAATGCCATCTTTTGGCCAATTAGTACTTTTTTTTAATTCTGAGTAGTGTGTGAGATTTCCAACCTATCTGCCAGGTTTGGGAACTGTAGCTGTTACAGTTTCTGAGATCCAGATACTTTTAGGGCACAAGAAGAAGAAAGATCCTAACATATACAATAGGGTTCCAGCAGCTTCGCTTTCACATCCATACATATAACTGTTGAACAGAACTTACCAAAAGGATGCTCAATGACAACAGGAGCAGACTCAGTGGACTTGCTGACTCCAAACTTGTTCTCAGCGCACACTCTGAAGGTGTACTCCATGTATTTAGTAAGATGAGTCACTTTGATGGTGGTTCTCTTCACACTGGAATTTACCACTTGCCAGGAGGCAGAGCCAGACTCTCGCTTTTCCACAATGTAGTTGGTGATGTCAGTGCCGCCATCATCAGCTGGCTCGGACCAGGACAGGGTGCAGGACTCTGAGGAGACTCCAGAAATTTCCACAGGCCCTGTGGGTGGACTTGGTCTGCCAACAACAACCACGGTCACTGTGAATGTCTTCACACCAGCAGCATTCTCCAGGGTCAGGTAGTATTTGCCGCTGTCGCTTCTCTTGCTGTCTTTCACCACCAGAGTGGTTCTCTCCTTTGTGGTTTTGATGGAGACTCTGTCAGTCTCCTTCAGCTTCATCTCCTCCAGCTTCCAGGTGACCTTAGGTGCAGGCCTGCCGCTAATGGGGATGTCGATTGTGAAGGTGGTGGAGGTCTTGCAGGTGATGAGCTGATTGGTGATGCTGCTTAGGTCAGCAGTAGGTTCAATGCGAGGCTCCTTAATGACCACAGAGCTGAAGGTGGCCTGAGGCTCGCTGATTCCAGCATCGTTCTTGGCCTTGACTCTGAAGTCATACTCTGTGTTCTCAATCAGACCCTCCACCAGCATCTTCTGGGACTTTGTCTCTCCGCTAACAACCCAGCGATCAGTGCCTTTAGCTCTGAATTCAACAATGTAGCCTCTGATACGGCTGCCTCCATCATGCTCAGGCTTCAGCCACACCAGGGAGGCTGTGGAGTTGGTGGTGTCGACAACATCCAGTCTCTTGGGTGGTGCAGGTTCTTCTGTAGCAATGATGGGCTCTGTCATCTCATGAGCTTCTCCCTGGCCATACTGGTTAACAGCAATCACTCTGAACACATATGGCACACCAATATCTAGACCAGTTACCCTGATCATCTGGCGAGAGCACTTGGTGCTGACCTCCTGCCAAGCCAGACGGCTGGCCTCGCGCTTGTCCACGATGTAGTGGTGAATTCGGGATCCGCCGTCATTGGTAGGGGCATCCCACATCATTGTTAAGGCTCCACGGGTAACATCTTTAAAGGTGATGACTCCCGGAGGTCCGGGTGTGTCCAGAACTTTGACAGTGAATGTGATGGACTTGCGCCCGCTGTTGTTCTCCAGGGACAGGGTGTATTTGCCTGCCTCGTACCTAGTGCAACCCTCGATGGTCAGAGTAGAGAAGGAATCTGTGGTGTTGACATCGGCCATGACAGGCAGCTCACCGTCTACTTTAGACCAGGTGGCGAGAGGAGTTGGTTTGCCGCGGAAGGCAATTTGGAGGGTGACAGAGCCGCCATTCTTCACAATGTGAGTCTGTTTGAAGTTGGCATCAATGTTGATCTCAGGAGATGTAAGTCTGTCCAGAGCCTGAACAGGGTTGGGCATAACTGAGGCTTCGCCCTCTCCGGATCCGTTCACAGCACTGACCCTAAACTTGTAGAGCTCTCCAGGCACCAGGCCCTTGGCAGTGTACCTGGTGTGGATGCAAATCTGGCTGTTGACTCTGTGCCACTCCTCCAGACTGGCCTTACACATGTCAATATTGTAGCCAATGATTTCCATGCCGCCATCAAAGACTGGCTTGGTCCATTCCAGGGTGACAGAGGACTTTGTGGAGTCAGTGACCTGATCGACAAGAAAAGAGCATAGTTCATGTATGTTTTTATTTGTTCCTTTTTCTCTATATTCTAGTTTCCTACACTAAAGCTATGTTTGCACCTAATTTGTGTGCTAATTTTCAATATCAATACTGATTATTCAAAAGAACTTTCCAATAACTTATCTTTTTCTCTGTTCAGATTTTTTTTTGTTTATTTTGAAATGAGAATTGTAAGAAGTAAAGAACATCTGGATGAGAATTTGAAGATTGACCTCAACACCTTTTTATGGTTCTTCTCTTACGATTCTATGCAGTGTTCCTGCAAGCCTACCTTGATTACTGAGGGAGCACTGGGAGCACTGGTTGGCTCTCTGCATTTGAAGAGCCTGGAGGTACTGCTGGCTGGTCCAACGCCAGCGCCATTTTCAGCCATGACGCGGAACTCATACTCATTGCCTTCAGTGAGGTTGGTGACACGTTGTCTTAGCTCTGTGATGGGTCTCTTGGAGGAAACCTTCACCCAGCGCAGGCTCTTCTTCTCTCTCCTCTCCAGGATGTATTGTTTGATCTCGTTACCTCCATCTGACCTTGGCCTGGTCCAGCACAGGGTGATGCTGTTTCCAGTCACATGGGTGGCATCTGGGGTACCAGGGGCATCAGGCACAGCTGATGGGGAGAGCAGAAAACATGGCAAGTTATAAAAGTCAAGTTTTGAATGCAAAGGCAGTTTTTTGTAATTTTTTTCTGTCAACGTTCAAGTGCAATAGATCAGGTTACATTTTTAAGGTTTGGTAAACATGTCAATACATGTGAGTGACTTTACTTACTATATTGCATCTGTGCGATGATAGGATCAGAGTCCAGTGGTTTGCCGACACCAAACTTGTTGACAGCAGAGATTCTGAACTGGTACTCATTGCCCTTGATGAGGTTGGTGGCATTGTAAGAACATGCTTCACATTTGGAGGTGACCAAGGCCCATGAGATCCTGGATGTCTCCCTCTTCTCCACCACGTAGTGGGTGATGGCGGCACAGCCATCGTTCTCCGGCGGGTTCCACCACACAGTGCACTTCTCAGCTGTGATGCCGGTGAAACGGATGGGACCCTCGACAGGTCCGGGGGTTTCTGCAGGGAAACAAAAGGTAGAGCACTTACTTAAAAAAATGGTCATTTTGTCAGTTGATATTATTTACATGAGTTATAATGCTTTTGTGAACCAAAGTGTTAATAGAAATAGGTTTGAAAATGTTTGTATCATACAATGTCTTTAAAGGATTTTGAAAATTGTCAGTGTTTACCAACCTTGTACTCTGACGTTGACATCAGCTTTCTTGGTACCGGAGCTGTTCTTGGCCTCTACTGTGTAGATGCCACGGTGGTTTCTGTCAGCATCGCGGATAAAAAGACTACTGGTGCCAATGCCGGTGGTAATCTCAATGTCAATCATGATCCTCTTGTCAATCTCTTTGCCATCCTTGTACCAGACAACCTGGGGGACGGGGCGTCCAGTGATGCTGCAGCTGAGCTTTACGTTCTCTCCGGCCCTCAGTGTGAGCACCTGGTCTGGAGACCACTCAATCTCAGGAGCAACTGGAGATGCGAAGGGAATGAACAAATGAGGAATCAGCACCATCAAAGGGATATGAGAAACCTACTATTTATGATAATTTATCTATACATTTATATCTATTTGAAAATACTTACTGCTCTCATCCTTGGTCATAATGTATCCAGAGGAGTTAGATGGTGGACTGACTGTGCCCACAGCATTTCTGGCAATCACTCTGAACTCAAATCTGTCTCCAGCGGACAGACCAGTCACAGTGAACTGGGTCTCGCTGATATCAGTGAAGTTGCACCGCAGCCATTTGCCTCTACCTTGGCGCCTCTCCACACTGTAGGCCACAATTTTGCTGCCACCGTCCCTCTTGGGAATGTCCCACTGCAGGGTGACTGAGTCTCTGGTTACATCGATACAGACAGGGGTGCCAGGTGGATCTAATTGAGAAGAAAAAGAAGCAATTTATCTATAGCGTTAGGTTGTGAAATCCTGAAGTTATACTGAAGCAAACAGGATCTGGATCAAAATATTCTTAGAATTAGAAAAACACATTTAAACATAGCTATATTTTATCTGTAATCGTAATTACACATATTTGATGTTAAATGAACAGACACTTAAAGAAATACGCTTGCTTTCTGTCTATTATAACACGTCCTGGACCTACTTTTGTACTGGATGAAACACTTTACAGACGAAACTGATATCTATCTTCTTATTTGACTCTGGGTAACCCGGCAAATAAAGCTATTCATCAACACAGAGAGATGTAGTATTTCGCATGTACTTACCAACAGGGGAGATAGCAAGTGCATGTTTGCTTTGTTCACTGACAGGGCTGAGTCCTGCGTTGTTTTCTGCGTAGACTCTGAAGGAGTACTCCAGCCCTTCCAAGAGACCAATGATCCTGTACTCTCTATTGGAGATGATGGTGGAGTTCACCTTCTGCCACAAGAGGCTGTTCCTATCCTTCTTCTCAACATGATAGCCCAAAATGGGGGATCCTCCATCAAAGCCTGGGGCCTCCCATTTGATGGTCATACCATCACTGGTGATGTTGTAGGCCACTGGCTTTCCTGGAGAGCCTGGAGGTTTGTACTGGTGCTGGGCAACAATGTCTGAGGAGTTTAGTGGTTCACTGACTCCATACTTGTTCTCTGAACGGACTCTGAACTGGTACTGAGTTCCCTTGACCAGGTTGGGAATCTTGAAGGTGGTCCTGACAACGCTGGAGCAGACCATCTTCCAGTTAGCCTGGGAGGTCTCACGTTTCTCCACGCTGTAGCAGGTGATCTCGCCACCTCCATCCTCCTTGGGCTCATCCCAGGAGATGATGATACTCTGGGCTTTAATCTCATCGAAGCGGATGGGTCCAACAGGAACTGAGGGGGGCCCCAGAGTGATCACATTAATGTCAAAGTAATTCTTGATGACTCTGTTGTCCAGAACCAAGGTGTACTGGCCAGCATGCTCCTTCTTGGCTCCTCTGACTGTGACTGCAGTCTTGTTGTCAGTGGTCCTGAAGCGAATCCTATCGCTTTCCTTCAGAGGCAAGTTATCCTTTAGCCAGCTGATTGCAGGTCTTGGTTTGCCCTTGAAGGGCAACTCAATGTGGATGTTCTGACCAATACGAACAGCAAGCTCTCCATTGGGGTAGTCACTGAGACTGGCCTCAGGTGGAATGATAAAGTCCATCACTGTGATCGGACCAATCTGGGAGAAGTCACTGTTGCCCTTTTCATTCTTGGCGAACACTCTGAAGTCCATTTCAGAGTCCTCCTTGAGTCCCGTCACCTCGCAGCTGCAGCGCTTGCATGTTGCACCCAAAGTCCAGGTGGTATCTTCCCTGGTTCTCTTCTCAATAATATATTCAGTGATGTGGCTGCCACCATCGTGGTCAGGTCTGGTCCACTGCAGGGTAACAGAGTTCTTTGTGGAGTCCACCATCACCAGGTCTTTAACAGCTCCTGGAGTTTCCGTGGCTCTGACAGGCTCAGTGGTCTCGCAGGTGTCGCCCACACCATACTCGTTTTCAGCTGATACACGGAAGAAGTAAGCTATATCCTCCTCCAGGCCCGACACCTTGTAAGTTGTGTTGGCACATTCGGCGGTGATCACCTGGTAAGCCTTCATGGTGGAGGCCTTCTTTTCAACAATGTAATTAGTGACAGGGGAACCGCCATCGACGAGAGGACCCTCCCAGCTGAGGGTCAGCTTTCCTCTTGTCACATTCTTGATTATCAATTTCTGGCAGGTGGATGGACTGTCCAGAACCTTAAGGGAAACTGTGATAATCTTGGGTTCTCCCACACCGTTCTCAATCTCCAGCAGGTACTTGCCGCAGTCATCGCGGGTGACCTTGGGAATGTGGAGTGTGGTGGCTCGCTCTGAGCTGGTGATGGTATAGCGGTTGTCACCAGCCACGTTGCGGTCGCCACGGCGCCAGGTGATGTTGGGGGCGGGGCGTCCCTTCAGTGGAATAAACACTTCAACGTCACGGCCGGCCCTGGCTGTGTATTGGGTCGTCATGGGAACGTCCAAGTCCAAATCGGCCTCCTCTGTTGGAGAGAAGTGTTTCACAAACAGGGTTAAGAACAGGAATGCATGGTATTAATGACACATGACATAATTGTAAGCCATCAGAAAATAATAGATTCACTCAATAAAACAATCAATGGCAATAATTTGAAGACAAAAACAATTATATGAAATAGCTTTTAATGCTAAAATGAACTACCGTCATACTTTCAATATGTTTTTATCTTGAACATAAAACAAATGTAAAAGACTCATGTCCTGTGTCAATACCACAGAGGGGTCTATATGAATACAAACCCAAGATATCTTTGGCTTGCACAGGCTGGTACATTTTGATGTCTTCTCCTTTGCCCTTGCAGTTTACAGCAGAGACTCTGAAGTAGTAGTAGGTTCCAGGTTTGAGGTGGGACACCACATACTCGCAGGTCTTGACCTGTGGGTTGATGGTCACCCATTCTTTGTCTTCTATGTTCATCTGTTCCAAAATGTAGTGTGTGATTTCACTGCCGCCATCATAGAGAGGCTTCTCCCAGCCGAGGGTGATGGAGGTCTTTGTGGAGTCGACCACACGAAGCTTAGATGGCTCACCAGGCAGATCTGGAGAAGACAAAAGGGCATGAATGTTGTCAGTGGTTTCATGTGAAGTCCTTGAAAATAAAGAAATATTAAAAAGAAATTCCTAAAAGTCTGGCAAGGTGATGCTAAGTGCAAATTATAAGCACACCGATAGGGTCGTAGGCCTTGTAGAGGTCAGAAGGTTCAGAATAGTTTCCTGCTCCAGCCTTGTTGACAGCACAAACTTTGAACTGGTACTCGTTGTTCTCCACCAGGTTGGTGACTTTCTGCCTGGTGTCTCTGATGGTGCCCTTCACCACCTGGACAAAAAAATGGATGTTATGATGCTTACACATGCCAACTTATTAGTTTGGCTTCTTTTACACTTTTTAAACAAAATCTATCTAAAGATAGGTCAGCAAACAAACCTTGAACCACTGCAGACTCTTCTTCTCCCTCTTCTCCAGGTAGTAGCCGTCGATGTCGCTGCCTCCATCCAATGCCGGCCTTTCCCAGATCACTGTCATGGTGGACTTGGTGATCATGGTCACTTTAGGTTTGGATGGCTCACTGGGAGGAACTGTACAAAATCAAGTTGTCCAATGTTTACAAATATTCTTCAAAACATTTTTTTCTGCATTCTCACAAATTTTCTATATTCTTGTGCCTTCTGATATATAAATAATATAAAATACATTGACGTGTACTTGTTTTTCAAAGCTAATAATCAACTCTGGATTGAAGAGCAGTTGTGGTGAATGATCATGAGTTCATTCAGTTTACTTACCAAATGCATTCTTGGCGATTACAGGTTCAGACTCCAGTGGGTCTCCGATGCCATACTTGTTGACTCCACGAACTCTGAAGATGTACTCATTGCCCTGGATGAGTCTGGGCACATTAACAATGCAGTCGACCAGTTTCTCTGAGACAATGGACCACATGACCCTGCTGGTCTCCCTCTTTTCCACAATGTAATGTGTTACCATAGCACCGCCCTCATCAGCAGGCGGGGACCACATGATGGTGATGTTGTCGGCTGTCACCTTCTTAAACTCAATCTCTCCAGCAGGGGGGCCTGGCTTGTCTGCATAGGGGAGGGACATATTCATGCACGTCAGGGTCAATACTGTATATAAGACACATTTCATGCAAGGCAAAATTACTGTCATAAATACAGTTTTTAAATCATCTGAATACCTTGAATGAGCAGCCTGACAATGGCACATGCAGATCCCAGGGAGTTCTTCACCTTGACCTCATAGGTTCCAGAGTTCAGACGGGTGGTGTCCTTCAGGAACAAACTGGTGGACTCGAATGTGTGTTTGAAAGAGAGCTGGGCAGTGAGCTCAAGCTCTCTGCCATCCTTAAACCACTCGATAGTGGGAGCAGGTTTGGCTGTGATATTAAACTTGAGCTCCACATTAGAGCCAGCCTTGTGCTTTACCTCGTTGAGGTACTCCTGTGGTATTTCAATCTCTGGGGCACCTAGATGATAAACCAAAAAACAGGCGAGTTCAAATGCTAATGGATATATATATGTTCATTTCTAAAATGTGATATCCAGTTTAACAAAAAACAGTGGCACTAGAGGAAAGGCCATTGAGTGTCCAAAATGTAAAGTGTTCATTCTCTGAGAATGAATGTCCTAAATGTTATGACAATCCACAGTTTGGAATAAAATGCTCAAAAACACAAAAGAGACCTACCGTAGGTGTCCACACACGTGGCTGGTCCAGCGGTCATGGATGGGTTGCTCACTGAGCCAACGGCATTCTTGGCCATGACTCTAAACTCGTATGTCTCGTCCTGGGTTAGGCCAGTCACAGTGAAGTGAGTGTCTGTGATATTAGTAAGGTTAGCCTTGGACCACCTGGCACTAACTCCCTCTCTCTTCTCAATGATGTAGCCAGTGATTGGAGATCCACCATCGTAGTTGGGCTTCTGCCAGGCCAGGCTAATGGTGCTCTTGGTGATGTCACTGATGCGCAAGTTGATGGGTGGCTCTGCAGGAACAGAGAGTAAGAATTTGTTATAAGACAACTGTTGCTAAGAAGTAAAATCATATTTCCTTGACTCTTATAGAAAGTTTTTGACATTCCACTCACCACAGGCATCAATAGCCAGCACTGCATCAGAAACCTGGCTGAAGACACTGATTCCAGCAGCGTTCTCTGCTGCCACCTTGAACTCATAAATAAGTCCAGGGTCGATGTTGGTAACCTTGAAGTGTGTAGCACGGATCAGCGTTTTGTTGACTCTCTGCCAAAGGATGCTGTTCCTGTCTTTCATCTGGAGATGGTAGCCAAACACATGGCTGCCACCATCTGACTTGGGCTCCTTCCAGCCTACAGTGATGCTCTCCCTGGTTACAGCAGTAATCTCTGGAGTTGACGGAGCATCAGGAATAGCTGGCGGGTAAGAGGCAAGTTGAAGTTAACATGTTCATCATGAAAAAGTAGAAAAAATAAATGAGTGAAGATAAAAGAGGTAAGCAAAACAAAGACCACTTACTGTAAGGAAGGCTGACACTGATAGTTGGTGAGTCAATGTGTTCGCTGATTCCATATCTGTTCTCAGCCCTGATTCTGAATTGGTACTCCAGGCCAGTGTTCAGCTTCATGATCTTAATGGTGCAGCGGGCCACAGCAGAAGAGACATCCATCCAGTTGGCTGTGGTTGTCTCTCTCTTCTGGATGATGTAGTTGGTGATGGGGCTGCCACCATCATATGCTGGTGGGAGCCACTTCAGGTTCACGCTGTCTTCTGTGACATCAAACAGCTCCACAGGTCCAAGTGGGGCACTGGGGCGATCCAGAACCATTATATTTATAAAGGACTTGGTGGTTCCACTGGAGTTGGAGGCAGTGATATCATAGCGTCCTGAGTCTCCAACAATGCTCTCACGCAAAGTGATCTTGATGCTGTCAGGGGTGACCTCAAAGTTGAACCTCATTGTTGACCTGAGCAGCACATTATTCTTGGACAGGGTGACTTTAGGCAAAGGCCGGCCAGTCAATAGGATCTCACACTTGAGTGTGGAGCCAGCTCTAACATACACTGTGTTGTGGGGGAAGTCCTTCATGTTGATCTCAGGAGATTCTAGAGCAAAAAAGTAACAAAGAGAGTGAAACTAGGTATAACATTGTATAATTTGACCTGGTTACTTCCTGGTTATATGCAATAATTTCAAGTAATGGATGATGGCTTATTCTGTTGTTTGTATTTCATTTTGATTAATCTTCACTAATCGCATTGTTGAATCTGATCAATCTAATCGTCTGTAACTTACCAAGCTGGTCTTTGACCATTACAGGTGTGACCATTTCCTTAGTATCACTGAATCCTGCATGGTTCTCAGCTCTGATTCTGAAGAAGTACTCAGCATTCTCCCTCAGACCAGACACTGTGAAATGGATGGACTTGGTTACGCCACACTTAACCCACTTCTCTTGGCCTTTCTCCAAAGCTTCCACCAGGTAGCCAATAATTCTGCTCCCTCCGTCTTGTTCTGGTTTGGCCCAGGCCAGGGTCACACTCTCCTTGGTCACATCAGTCACACCCAGCTTTGGTGGTGGGCTTGGTTTTTCTGGACAAAGAACATAATGTGTGTTATTCAAATAATCAGGTATTATCTTTTGCATAACAATAAGAATCTATAATGTTACAGATTTAAAATTCAATACCTGTGATCTTGGTTCCCTCTTTTGTCTCAGCAGGAACACCTACACCATACTCATTTTCGCCTGTCACTCTGAAGTAATAGACTCCTCCTTCCTGCAGGTCTGTCACCTTGTATGTCAGTCTGTGGCATGTGTCAGTCAACCTGGTCCATCCTTTCTTGCTGGCCTCACGGATATCAACAAGGTAGTTCTTGACTGGCCCTCCTCCCTCGTTCTCAGGAGTGTCCCATGTTACAGTAGCAGAGGTCTTGGTCACTTCCTTGACCTCTACATGGTAAGGAGGTCCAGGGGAGTCCAGGACTCTGACATTGAGTGTCAAAGAGGAGGTTCCAGCTACGTTGGACAAGGTGATGGTGTATTTGCCAGAGTCATTACGAGTTGCTTTCTCTAAGGTGATGGAGGTGAAGGTGTCTGTGGTGTCAATGACAGCACGAACTCTAAGGTCAACATCAGGCTTAGTCCATGTGACACTGGGGGTGGGTTTGCCTCTGTAGGGCACTGTCATGGTGAATGAGCTCCCATCCTTCACAATAAGAGTCTTCCTCAGTTCATTGCTGATGTCAAAGACTGGCTCCTCCTCTCTTTCTTTGGCAACCTGTTTGTCTGACTCAGGACTGGGCTCACTGACCCCAATCTTGTTAATGGACTTGACGACAAACACATATTCAGCCCCAGGTGTCAATCCCACCACTGTAAACTCTGTGTTCTTGGTGTTCTGGACTCCAACAATCCATTCATCATCTAAAGTCTTCCTGTATTCTACTCTGTAACCAGTCACAGGTGCTCCACCATCAAATAGTGGCTTATTCCATGACAGGGTGGCCGTGGTCTTTGTAGAGTCAATGATCTTAGGCTTAGCAGGAGGTGAAGGCAAGAACTGTGGGTCTTCAGCCTTGGTGAGTGGGCAAGGGATGCTGGGAGCACTGAGGCCAGCAGAGTTCTCTGCAAACACTCTGTACTCATACTCACAGCCATTACGAAGGTGTGAGGCTTTGACTCTGAGGTCATAAACAGGTTTCTTGTTGACACGGCACCAGCGAAGGCCAGTTTTCTCTCGCCTTTCAATGACATAGCCAGAGATACTGCTGCCACCATCAGAAACTGGTCTTTCCCAACAGATGGTCATTGCCTCACTAGTAACTGAGGTGACCTGGACATTAGTGGGAGCTGCAGGCACAGTGAATGGATCCATGGCCTTTGTTGGCTCACTCTCGAGGGCCTCACCATCCCCATATTTGTTGACTCCCCTGACTCTGAAGATGTACTCATTTCCTCTGAGCAGCTTGGTCACTTTACAGGTGGTTGCCTTCATGTCACCATAGACAACAGTCCAGGCAAGGCGACTAGTCTCACGTTTTTCCACCACGTAGTGCATGATTTCAGCACCACCATTCTCCTGAGGGGGTCCCCAGGTTAGGGTGCATTTCTCTGCTGTGAGGCCAGACACTGCCAAAGGTCCTGAGGCAGGTCCAGGTCTGTCCAGAACCTTGCAGTTGATAGCCACAGACCTGGTTCCTGCCACATTGTGCAGGGTCAGGACATACTGGCCAGAGTCCCTCCTGATAGCATCTCTGACAATCAGGGTGGTTGTGAAGTTGGTGGAGGTGACTTCACACCTGGCCTTGGCCTCAACCTCCTTTCCATCCTTAGACCATGAGACAACTGGGAGTGGACGGCCTGTGATTTCAGCATCAATTCTAATGATGTCTCCAGCCTTAATGACAACCAGCTGTCTGAACTTATCATCCAGGATAATGGTGGGAGGGTCTACATCATCCTTGACTGTGACAGGACCAGTGCTTTCTGAGGGAGCACTCAACAGCTCTGCAGAATTCCTAGCGATGACATGGAAATCATATTGGACATCTTCTGTGAGGCCTGTGACATCAAAGTAGGTGTCTTGCAAGTTGGTGAAGTTGCATTTCAGCCAGCGGCCATTGGGAAGTTCTTTACGCTCAACAATGTAGCCAGTAACTTTTGCTCCGCCATCATACTCTGGCCTCTCCCAGAAGAGGGAAACTGAGGTCCTGGTAATGTTGGTGACTCTAAGGTTACAGGGAGGTTCACATGGATTCCTGGCTGCCACAGGGTCACTGGCCTTGGTGCATGGACCAATGCCTGCAATATTTTCAGCATAGACTCTGAACTGATACAGCAGACCTTCTTCAATGCCTGTCATCTTAAACTGGTTCTCAGCTAGTAGACCTCTGTTGACCTTGGTCCACAGGAGGCTGTTTTGCACTTTGCATTCAATGTGATAACCAATAACGGGGCTTCCACCATCAGTGGCAGGTCTGCCCCATACCACGAGCATGCCATACTTGGTGGCATGGGCAACATGGAGGTTGGTTGGAGGGCCAGGAGGCTCAAAGGGATACTGAGCAACAACAGGAACAGAGTCAATGGCAGGACTCTTGCCATAACGGTTCTCAGCTGCAATACGGAACTGGTACTCTGTTCCTTGAGTGAGACGAGACACCTTGATTGATGTCCTGGCTACTGTGGCTGAGACAATCTGCCATGAAATTGTGGTAGTGTCTCTCTTCTCCACCACATAGTTATTAATCTGGCATCCACCATCATGGGTTGGAGGATCCCAAGACAGAGAAATAAAGTCAGCACTCACCTCATCCACCTTAATGTTGCTGGGTGGGCCAGGTTTGTTCAGGATTATAACAGAGATTTCAGCTGTCTTGGTGCCAAATGTGTTTGTCAGAGTAATCTCATACTTTCCAACATCCTCATTGGTTGCATCCTTGATGAAAATCTTGGATGAGGTCTTGGAAGTAAGAACATTGACCCTAGTTGTCTGCTTAAGCACTTGGCCATCCTTCTTCCAGGATACCTCAGGCAGAGGTCTGCCTTTGAAGGGAACATCAATCTTCAGGTCATCTCCTGCTTTTACACTGTATGTGTTGAACAACAGGTTGATGATGGGCTCCACTGTGATGTCCTTCGTCACCACAGGGTTAGCCAGAGGCTTGGCATCACTCTTGCCCTTATCATTCACAGCAATCACCCTGAAGAAGTATTCCTCTCCAGTTGTGAGTCCATCAATAGTAGCTTCCAGTGCTTTGACTTCACTGCACACAGTCCATTTATCTTCTCCCTTGGGCTGCATCTCCACAATATAGTTTGTAATCTTGCTGCCTCCATCATGATCAGGTTTCTCCCAGGAAAGGGTGACAGTATGACGAGTCACGTCAACCAGAATGATCTTACCAGGAGGCAAAGGAACCTCAGACACCTTAACTTGATCTGTGGAGGCAGGCAAACCTACTCCTAGCTCATTCACAGCCAACACACGGAAATAGTATCGGCCTCCCTCCTGGAGATCAGAAATAATATAGGAGTTCCTCACACAGTTGGTGCAAACACTGGTGAAAGCCATTCTCTTCTGCTCTCTCTTCTCCACAATATAGTGTGATATCTTAGCCCCACCATCAATTAGAGGAGGCTCCCAGGAGAGAGAGACAGAGGTTCTCTTCACATCCTTAACCACCAGGTTGGTAGGAGCGCTGGGGGAGTCCAGAACTCTGACATTAATGAAGGCTGATTTAGAGCCACTGAGGTTCTCAAGGGTCAGTACATATTTGCCAGTGTCGAATCTATCAACATTCTCAATCACCAGCATTGTGTAAGAGCTTGTGACTTCAATCTGGGCATGCTCATTCAGAGTGCCATCAGCCTTTGACCATCTGACCTCAGGCTCAGGCTTTCCTCTGATTGTCACAAACAGACGCAGGGTGGCGGTGGCACGAACATTGACCATCTTCCTCAGATCAGCATCTAGTTCAATTTCAGGAGGCTCTAGCTTCTCTGCAGCGATCACAGACCCAGGTAGGTCAACATGCTCTCCTACTCCCTCACAGTTAACAGCACAGATGCGGAAGTTGTACTCTACATTCTCCTTCAGTTTCTTTACAGTGTAGTGAGTAGTCTGAACACCAGTGGGTAGTGTGCAAATGGTCCACTCATCATCTGCAGCCTCCTTCATTTCAACAATATATCCGCTGATCTGTGCTCCACCATCATAGATAGGCCTGGACCAGGATAGAGAGACTGTGGTGCTTGAATGGCCAGTGACTTTGGGGTTATTTGGAGGTCCTGGTGGATAAGTGGCATCACAGGCCTTGATGTATTGAGTTGGTGCACTGGGCTTTCCCACACCAGCAGCATTTTCAGCTGAGACCCTGAATTCATAGGAGTGGCCCTCTGTGAGGCCAGTGCATCTGAATCTCAGGTCATTCAGCCTCTTTTTGTTACATTTAGTCCATCTGATGCCATCCTTATCTCGTTTTTCAAGGATATATCCTTCAATCTCAGCTCCTCCATTATCCTCTGGTCTCTCCCAGGTAAGCACCATAGAGTCCCTAGTGATAGCGCTGACTTCTGGGGTGGAGGGGGCACTAGGAGTGGTGAAGGGGTTGCGAGCAATAACAGGTTCAGATTCCAAAGGCTCACCAGCACCATATTTATTCACTGCAGTGACTCTGAAGATATATTCATTGCCAGGCAGCAGTTTTGTAATTTTGTAGCTGATGGCCTGAATCTTGGGCTCAACAACGGTCCATGACAAACGACTGGTCTCTCTCTTCTCAATGATGTAGTGAGAGATTCCGGCTCCACCATCATGTGAGGGATGGTTCCAGTGCAGATAACATTTCTCAGCTGTGACCCCTTTGACTTCTAACGGGCCATCTGGAGGACCAGGTCTATCCAGAACTTTAACGTTAACTGGGATCATCTTGACTCCTCCCACATTGACAAGTTTGAGGACAAAGTGGCCACCATCCACTCTGATGCAATCCTTGACTGTCAGAATGGTATGTGTGAGTGTGGTCTTGACCTCCATTCTTGGTGTGGTTTTGTCAATCTCCTTTCCTTCCTTTAACCATATGACCTCAGGCAGAGGCTTGCCAGTGTAGTCAGCATCAATGAGGAATGTCTCACCAGCATGAACAACAGTCAGATCCTTGAATTTAGAATCCATGGTGGCTGCTGGAGCCTCAATTTCATCTTTGGCAGTAATTTCTCCTGTGCTCTGAGAAGGACGGCTGGAAATGCCAGCAGCGTTCCTAGCAATGACTCTGAACTCGTAAACACAGTCCTCAGTAAGGCCAGTGAGTGTGAACTGGGTATCAGTGATGTTGGTGAAGCTTGCCTTCATCCAGCGGGTATCTGGGTGCTTCCTCCTCTCAATCACATAGCCAGTGATTGCACTGCCTCCATCATACTGAGGCCTGGTCCACTGGAGTGTCAAATGATTTCTGGTGATATCAATAGCCTCAGGAGTGCCTGGTGGGTCACATGGGTCCCTGGCTACTGTGCTCTCAGATACCTTGCTAGCTGGGCTGAGTCCAGCAATGTTCTCAGCATAAACTCTGAATTCATACTCAATACCTTCTTCCAGCTCTGTAGTCTTGAAATGCGTGTCTGGGATTAGATGTTTGTTGACTTTAGTCCACAAGAGGCTGTTTTTCTCCTTTCTCTCGAGATGATAGCCTAGGATGGGGCTGCCTCCATTGTTGATGGGGGCTTTCCACTCAACAACCATGTTATCCTTGGTTGCAGCTGAAATACTTGGTGTTCCTGGGGCAGCAGGCTCACTGAATGGATACTGAGCAATAACAGCAGGAGAGACAATGGCAGAACTCTTTCCATATCTATTCTCTGCAGACACTCTAAATTGATACTCAACTCCAGTCTTTAACTTGGTGACTTTGATGGTTGTCCTGGCAATAGTAGCAGACACAATCTGCCATGCTGTCGTGGTGGTGTCTCTCTTCTCCACAATGTAGTTGTTGATCTGACAGCCTCCAGTATACTCTGGTGGCTCCCAGGAGAGAGTGACATAATCAGAACTCACCTCCTCAATCTTCACAGGGCCTGTGGGTGGGCCAGGCTTATCAAGAATAATGACAGTAATCTCCTCTGTAGCTGTTCCAGCACTGCTGGTGGCTGTGACAGTGTATTTACCAGAGTCTTCCTTATTTGCATCCTTGATGCACAGCTTAGTAGATGATTGTGTGCTGGTTACATTTAGTCTGGTTGTCTCCTTAAGAGCCTGTCCATCCCTTTTCCATTCAATCTTGGGCACAGGGCGTCCAATCACTGGAATCTCAACCTTAAGATCCTCACCATGTTGTAAACTGTAAGTGTTGAATGTCACCTTGAATCTGGGCTCGATAGTTACATCTTTAGCAGTGACTGGTGCAGCCAGAGACCTGGGGTCACTCTTGCCCTTATCATTGAAAGCTGACACTCTAAACAGGTACTCATGTCCTGCGCTGAGGCCTGTGACAGTGCCTTCACAAGTTTTGGTTGTGGTGGCCACCACCCATTCCTCTGAGCCCACAGGCTGCATCTCAATGTAGTAGCCCATGATCCTACTGCCTCCATCATGGTCTGGCTTCTCCCATGAGAGTGAGACAGATGTTTTGGTAACTTCAGTCAAAGTGACCTTACCCACTGGCAGAGGAGGCTCAGAGGTCTTAACTGAGTCTTCTGTCTCAGCTGGCTGTCCCACACCAAACTCGTTCTCCGCTAAGACTCTGAAATAGTAGATAGTTCCCTCAGTGAGGCCAGTGATACGGTAGCTTGTCTTTGTGCACTTGTTGTCCACGTTAGAGTAAACCTTCCTGGTAGCATCACGCTTTTCAACCAGGTAATTCTTGATTCTTGCACCACCATCAATAACAGGAGGCTCCCAGGTCAGCGTGACACTTTCCCTCTTAATGTCTTTTACTGTTAGATTCAGAGGGGACCCTGGAGTGTCCAAAACTTTAACAGAGACAAAGGCTGATTTGGTGCCAGCGCTATTTTCCAAGTTGAGGATGTATTTTCCAGCATCATATTTGTCACAGATGTCAATGGACAGTTGTGTGTATTCTTCATCAGTCTGTATCTGAACTTTACTGGGCAGTTCTCCATCCTCCTTGGCCCAACTTATCTCAGGAGTAGGACGGCCCTTGAACGGAATGCAGATTCTCATTGAGCCTCCTGCACGGACAACTATTCCCTTCCTGAGCTCGGAATCCAGAATCATCTCTGGAGGATTAATCTTATCCATAGGTTTCACGACTCCCTGGATCTCAGTGGGCTCACCAACACCCACCTTATTGATGGCACATATGCGCACCTTGTATTCCTGATGCTCTGTCAACTTGGTGATGGTAAACTTCGTAGCATTAACTCCAGAGGGTGGAGTACATATGGTCCACTCCTCCTCATCAGCCTTGGTCATTTCCACAGCGTATCCTTGAATCTCACAACCACCATCATAGATAGGCCGTTGCCAGGCTAGACTGATGGAGTCTTTAGTCATGTCGACCACATGAGCATTGGTGGGACAGCCTGGTTCAAATGTGGGGTCACAGGCTTTGAGGTAGGGTGTAGATGGGCTTGGCTGACCCACTCCAGCTGCATTCTCAGCAGACACCTTGAATTCATATTCATGGTCTTCAGTCAGTCCTGTTACTCTGAAACGCAAGTCTGTCACTCTGCGTTTGTTGCACTTGGTCCACCTCACTCCAGCTCTGTCTCTCTTCTCAACAATGTAACCAACAATCTCACTGCCTCCAGTGGTCTCAGGGCGGTTCCAGCAGACAGTCATGGAGTCCCTGGTAATGTTAGTGATCTCAAGCTCCTGAGGTGCGCCAGGAGCAACAAATGGATTTCTCATGATAACTGGCACTGATTCAAGAGGCTCGCCTACGCCATATTTGTTGACAGCCATGACTCTGAAGATGTACTCATTGCCCTTTAACAGTTTGGTAACCTTGAGCATAGTAGCTCCACAGTCACTGGAGACCACAGTCCATGCCAGGCGGCTAGTTTCTCTCTTCTGAATGATATAGTGAGAAATGCTAGCTCCTCCATCGTGCCTGGGTGGCAGCCATGACAGTGAGCACTTCTCCTCAGTGACATTGCTGACAGTAAGAGGTCCCTCTGAGGGGCCTGGTCTGTCCAGGACCTTAACACTGAATGGGACAGTCTTATTTCCAGCCACATTGGTCAGAACCAGTGTGTATTGTCCACCATCCACTCTGATAGCATCCTTCACAACGAGCAAAGCCTTAAAATCTGTGTTTTTGATCTCAGCTCTAGCTGAGTTTTCAACTTCAACATTTCCCTTGAACCACTGAGCTGTGGGGATGGGCTTTCCTTCCACACTGGCCTCCAGACTGAAAGTCTCTCCAGCATTAATAACAATGGTCTGGTTGTACATAGGATCTGTCTCACACTTAGGTGGGTCAACTTCATCCTTGGCTGTGATGGATCCTGTGCTCTCAGAGGGCTTGCTGACAGCACCAGCTGCATTCCTTGCAATTACTCTGAAATCATATTTACTGTCTTCTGTCAGGCCAGTAACTGTGAATTCATGTTCAATGATGTTTGCAAAGCTAGCCTTCATCCACTTTCCTTCAGGAAGATTACGTTTCTCCACTACATAACCAGTAACTAGACTTCCACCATCATACTCTGGAGGGGTCCACCTCAGCTTCACTGAGTGCCTAGTCACAATTACAGCCTCAGGACGGCCAGGAGGATCACATGGGTCACGGGCTACATAAACCTCAGAGACTTTGCTGCATTTTCCAATGCCAACAATATTCTCAGCATAGACTCTGTACTCATACTCAATGCCTTCCTCAAGAGGAGTAGATTTGAACCTGCAGTCTTGGATGACCATTTTGTTGATCTTGGTCCAGAGGATACTGTTCTTCTCTTTCCTCTCCAGATGGTAGCCCAAGATGGCACTCCCTCCATCAGATGGGGGTTTGTGCCACTCAACTATCATATAATCTTTAGTGTATGAAGACACAAATGGTGTTCCTGGTGGGCCAGGCTCCTGGTATGGATACTGTGCCACAACAGGCTCAGAATCAATTGCATAACTCTTTCCATATCTATTCTCAGCATAGATTCTGAATTGGTATTCAGCGCCTGTCCTCAGATTGCTCACTTTTAGCGTGGTTCTGGCCACAGTGGCAGATACGACCACCCAGTTTGTTGTGGTTGTGTCCCTCTTCTCCACAACATAGTTGGCGATTTGGCATCCACCCGTATATGTAGGAGGCTCCCAGCTAAGAGTGATACTCTCAGCACTGATGTCATCCAACTTGACAGGGCCTGTTGGTGGGCCCGGTTTGTCCAGGGTGATCACTTCGATAGTGGCATCCTTGGAACCCAGAGCATTGGCAATATTGATGCTGTACATGCCTCCATCCTCTTTGGTGGCATCCTTTATGGTGAGAGTGGTGTGATGTGCTGAGTCAGTGACATTGACTCTGGTAGTTTGCTTAAGGGCAGCTCCATCTTTGGTCCAAGTTATGGTTGGCTTTGGATGACCAGCAACTGGGACTTCTATCTTGAGGTCATGACCCACCTGGACACTGTAGGTGCTCACTTTGGGTCTAACAGCAGGCTCAATCACAAGGTCCTTTGCTACAACTGAATGAACCAGTTGTCTGGGGTCACTTTTGCCCTTGTCATTTACAGCAACAACTCTGAACTGGTACTCCTCTCCCTTGAGTAGGTTTGTCACTACAGTCTCCAGTGCCTTCCCACTAGCACACACAGACCAAGCTTCACTGTCCTTAGGAGCCAGTTCGACTTCATAGTAACTGATCCTACTACCGCCGTCATGTTCAGGCTTCTCCCAGGAGAGAGTTACAGTGCTAGAAGTGACATCAATAACACTGACTTTACCAGGTGGCTGAGGCTTCTCAGATATCTTAATTGGTTCTATAGTTTTAGACGGGAGACCCACACCATATTCATTCTCAGCCAGGACTCTGAAGAAGAAGATTCCACCCTCTGGAAGAGGCTCAACTTTCCATGACATCCTGTTGCAGGTGGTGATGGGAGTGTAAACTTTCCTAGTGCTCTCACGCTTCTCAACAAGATAATGCTTAATCTTTGAGCCACCATCCAGAAGTGGAGGCTCCCATGTGAGGGTGACAGAATTCTTGGTAATCTCTTTCACTATGAAGTTAGTTGGTGGACTAGGTGAGTCCAGGACTCTGACACTGATAAAGACTGACTTCACTCCATTGGCATTCTCTGCAGTCAGGGTGTACTTGCCACTGTCAAATCTATCAACATTCTCAATGACAAGTGAAGCGTAGTTGCCTGTATTGTCAATCTGGGCAGTCTCCTTAATCTCACCCTCAGCCTTGCCCCATTTCACCTCAGGAGCTGGACGACCTCTCACAGGAACAAACAGTCTGAGAGTGCTTGCTGCTCTAATGTTGATCATCTTTCTCATATCAGCATCCAGGTCAAGGTCAGGCGCCTCAAGCTTCTCCTCCAGAATAATTTTTCCTGGAACATCAGCATGCTCACCAACACCAACTTTGTTGATAGCACACACTCTGAATTGGTACTCATGCTTCTCCAGAAGCTTTGTCGCTGTAAACTTAGTGTCTGTGATTCCAGTGGGAGGAGTGCACATAAACCACTCATCAGATGCCCCATTGCAGGCCTCAACAATGTAAGCCTGAATCTCACAGCCACCATCATAGATGGGTTTGCCCCATGTCAGGGAAACAGTAGACCTAGATGTGTCCACCACCTTGGGGTTGTTTGGTGGGCCTGCTTTGAAGATAGGATCCAATGCTTTGTAGTACATTGTTGGTGCACTAGGTGTGCCAACACCTGCAGCATTCTCAGCAGCAACTCTGAATTCATAGCTGTGGTTTTCTAGGAGGCCTGTCACTCTGAAGCGGAGCTCACTCACTGTGCGCTTGTTGCACCTAGTCCATCTCACACCGTCCTTGTCACGTTTCTCAACAATGTATCCCTGGATGGGGCTGCCACCATCATTAGTTGGACGCTCCCAGGTCACCACCATAGAGTCTTTGGTGATTGTGGAGACGTCTACCTCTGTTGGTGGTTTGGGAGTGACAAATGGATTTCTGGCAATCATTGCCTCAGACTCCAGAGCCTCACCAACTCCATATTTGTTGACTGGAATCACTCTGAAGATGTACTCATTACCAGGAAGAAGTTTTGTGATCTTCAGGTTCAGTGTCTGAACTTTTGGTTCAACTACAGTCCAAACCAGTCGGCTGGTTTCCCTCCTCTCAACAATGTAATGGGAAACATCGCTACCTCCATCTTGCAAGGGAGGTTTCCAGGCAATAGAGCATTTCTCACTGGTAACCCCATAGATGGAGATAGGGCCCTCAGGTGGACCTGGTCTGTCCAGGACCTTGACATTAATGTTAACAGATTTCTCTCCTCCAACATTCTTTACCAGCAAAATGTACTGACCACCATCAACACGGATAGCTTCTTTAACAACTAGACATGCTGTAAAGTCTGTGTTCTTGAGCTCTAGGCGAGCTGCTTCAGTAATCTCTTGGCCATCCTTCAGCCAATGAACTGTGGGCACAGGCTTACCATAGACAGCAGCCTCAAGCCTGAATGTCTCTCCAGCATTTACCACTACAGCCTGGGAGTACTTAGCTTCCAAGTCAATCTTCGGTGGCTCCACCTCATCCTTGGCAGTGATGGCTCCAGTAGAATCAGAGGGCTGGCTGAAGACACCTGCTGCATTCCTGGCGATGACACGGAACTCATAAATCTGATCTTCAATAAGTCCTGTGACAACAAATTCAGTCTCAATGATGTTGGCGAAACTGGCCTTCATCCAGCGGCCAGCTCCCTCCTTCTTCTCAACCACATAGCCTGTGATCTTGACACCGCCATCATACTCAGGTTTGGTCCATCTAAGTGTCACTTGGTTTCTTGTCACGATGACAGCCTCTGGTTTTCCTGGTCTGTCACAAGGATCTCTGGCCACTTGCATGTCACTCAGTTTGCTGGCTTTGCTGAGGCCAACAATGTTCTCAGCATAGATTCTGAACTCATATTCAATACCCTCCTCAAGGCCAACAACCTTAAATCTGGTCTCTGGGATAAGTTGTTTGTTCTGTTTCACCCACAGTATACTGTTTCTCTCTTTGAGCTCTAAGTGGTAGCCCAGAATTTTGCTTCCACCATCATTGCTGGGTTTCTCCCATACAACCACCATGCTCTCCTTGGTGGCTGATTGGACCACAACAGAGCGTGGTGAGCTGGGCACTTCAAATGGATACTGAGCAACAATGGTATCAGAGAGCAGGACTGAGGACTTGCCATATCTATTCTCTGCAGCAATTCTAAACTGGTACTCAGATCCAGTCTTCAGACGGGCTGCCTTGATAGTGGTTCTGGCCACTGTAGCTGACACAATCTGCCAGTTAGTGGTAGATGTGTCTCTCTTCTCAACAATATAATTGTTGATGGCACAACCACCGTCATACTCTGGTGGATTCCAGGACAGGACCAAGCTGTCAGCAGTGACCTCATCCAGCTTAATTGGGCCAGTTGGAGGACCAGGCTTATCTAGAACAACAACACTGATGTCTGTAGATGCCTCTCCAGCTGTGTTGGTCAGTTTGATAGTGTATGTGCCCACATCATCTCTGCAAGCCTCCTTAATGACCAGGAGAAGGTTTTTGTCTGTGGCTTCAGCATTAACTCTTGTTGTCTCCTTTAGAACAATGCCATCTTTGAGCCAAGTTGGTGTAGCCTTGGGACAGGCAGCATATGGTACATCTATCTTTAGATCATCTCCTGCTATCACACTGAATGTGCTGAAAAGCAGTTTGAAGGTGGGTAAGATGACCAGGTCTTTAGCCACCACAGGCACACTGAGAGGACGTGGGTCACTTACTCCCTTTTCATTGGTGGCTGAGATACGGAATATGTACTCCTCTCCCTGTGTAAGGCCAGTTACAAGTGCCTCATTGGTCTTTACCACCATGACCTGGGTCCACTTCTCACTACCTTTACTCTGCATCTCAACAATATAGCCTGTTATTCTACTGCCGCCATCATGGTCAGGCTTTTCCCAAGTTAGTGTGACGCTGGTGCTGGTAACTTCACCAAGGGACACTTTGCCTGGTGGTAGAGGCCTCTCTGACACTTTAATTGGATCAACAGTTTCTACTGGCAGGCCAATGCCATATTCGTTCTCAGCCAGGATTCTAAAGAAGTACATCTTTCCTTCCTCCAGGTCTCCAACTTTCCAACTAGACTTATGGCAGCTGGCACAGACTGTTGAGTAGGCCTTTCTGGTTGACTCACGCCTCTCCACAACATAGTTTCGGACTCTGGAGCCACCGTCAATGAGAGGTGCATCCCAAACAAGGGAAACTGAATCTCTAGTGACCTCCTTGACGATCAGATTCTGAGGTGCTCCAGGAGTATCTAGCACCCTGACATTAACAAAGGCTGTCTTGCTTCCTGAGGCATTCTCTATAGTCACCATGTATTTACCTCCATCAAACCTGTCAACATTGTCTATCTGAAGAGTTGTAAATGATGGGGTGATTTCAATGTTAGCTTTGTCCAGGGATACTCCATGTTCTCTTGACCATTTTACTTCAGGTGCTGGTCTGCCCTTAATAGGGACGAAGAGTCTGAGTGTGCCACAGGCTCTGATGCAGACCACCTTACGCAGCTCTGCTCCAAGTTCAATTTCCGGAGGAAGCAGTCTGTCTTCAGCTTTGGGGGTTCCAGGAACAGCAGCGGGCTCTCCCACTCCTTCACAATTAGTGGCACAGATGTTGATTTTGTACTCTTGGTTTTCCTTCAAGTTCGTGATGGTGAAGGAAGTGGCTGTCCATCCCTTCTTGGGAGTGTGAATTGTCCACTCATCCTCCTCAGGCAGGCAGGTCTCCACAATGTAACCAGTGATTTCAGAACCACCATCATATACAGGCTTGTTCCAGGCAAGGGTGATGGAAGACTTGGTTGTGTCCAGCACTCGAGGGTTCCCTGGAGGTCCAGGCTGGAAGATGGTGTCTACGGCTTTGTAGAATGGACTGGAAGGACTAGGCTGGCTTAGACCAGCATTGTTCTCAGCAAGAACTCTGAATTCGTACTCATGTCCTGGTGTGAGGCCAGAGACCTTGAATCGCAGGTCAGTTACAGTTCTCTTGTTGCACTTCACCCAGCGCAGGCCAGTCTTATCCCTTCTCTCAATTATGTATGTGTTTATTCTGCTGCCTCCATCATGTTCAGGGCGTTCCCAGCAGACAACCATGGAGTCCTTGGTAATGGTGGTGACTTCAGGCTGCTGTGGTGGGTCACTGGGAACATAGGGGTTGGCACAGATGACAGGTTCAGACTCGAGGGACTCACCCATGCCATACTTGTTGACAGCCATGACTCTGAAGACATACTCATTGCCCTTCAGAAGCTTGGTGACCTTGAACCTGTTTGCCTGTAGGTCTGTGGCCACATTTGTCCATGCCAACCTACTGGTCTCACGCTTCTGAATGATAAAGTACTCGATCTTGGCACCGCCATCATGTGTTGGATGCAGCCAGTTGAGTACACATTTCTCAGCAGTGACGTCAGTAACAGTGAGGGAGTCTGGTGGTCCAGGTCTGTCAAGCACCTTGACATTGAATGTGAACTTGGCAAAGCCACCAGGATTGCTGGCAGTCAGAGTAAAAGCCCCTCCGTCCCTCCTCAGGGAATCTTTGTTTATTAGAGTTGTGTGGAAGTCAGATGTCTTTATCTCTAGTTTGGCTGTATCCTCAAGCTCCTTTCCTTCCTTTGTCCATACCAGAGATGGGATTGGCCTGCCAGTCACACTGGCCTCCAGCTTGAACACCTCTCCTGCCATTACAACAACATTACTGCTATATGATGCATCAACATCAAGCCTGGGCTCTTCAATGTCATCTCTGCATGTGATTGCCTCTGATGGCTGGGATGGAGCACTAACAGCACCAGCTGAGTTTCTAGCAATCACACGGAATTCATAAGTTACATCTTCGGTCAGACCACTGATTGTGTAGATGGTTTCTAGGATGTTATTGAAGTTGGCTTTGAGCCAGCGTCCATTGGGCATCTCTCTCCTCTCTACTGTGTATCCAGTGATGGAAAATCCACCATCTCCCTCTGGTTTGGTCCATGACACTGTCACCTCATGTCTTGTGATATTCAGTGCCACAGGCCTGCCTGGTGGGTCCACTGGGTCCAAAGCATACATAGGCTCAGAGGGTTTGCTTGGTTTGCTGAGACCAGCCATATTTTCAGCAATAACACGGTGTTCATATCCAATTCCATCAACAAGGCCTGTTGATTTGAAGATATTTCCGACAATCAGAGCTTTGCTGATCCTCTGCCACAGAATGCTGTTTTTCTCTTTTCTGTCCACATGATAGCCCAGGATGGCACTACCTCCATCAGAGGTAGGCTCATTCCAACTAAGAATCATAGCATCCTTGTTGAAAGATGTGACGACAGGAGTGCCTGGCTGGCCTGGCACATCAAATGGATAGGCTGCCACCACTGGATCAGAAATAATGCATGGTCCGATGCCATATCTGTTCTGGGCCTTGACACGGAACTGATATCCAGTTCCAGTGTTGAGTCGGGCTGCCTTGAATGTGGTGCGGATCACTGTAGCTGCCAACTCCACCCAGGAAGTACCAGTAGTCTCCCGCATCTCAACAATATAGTTGCTAATGGGAACGCCTCCATCATTCTCTGGTGCCTCCCAGGACATGAGAACATAATCACATGAGACCTCGTCCAGCTTGATGGGGCCAGTGGGAGGACCTGGAATGTCATGGACCAGGACTGTGATCGTCTCAGTCACTGTACCCAGCATGTTCTTTCCAGTCATGGAATACTGCCCTCCATCAGTCCTCTTGATCTCATTGATGTTGAGGATAGTTGAGGTTGGTGTGGTTTCAGTGTTGATTCTTTGTGTCTCCTTGAGCATTGTGTCTCCCTTTTTCCAGGAAACCACAGGTCTGGGTTTTCCGAGCACTGGAACCTCCACCTTGACGCGGTCCCCTGCCTTAGCGATGACCGTCTTCTGGTAGACTCCCCGCAGGTCAAAGGAAGGAGCAGAAGTCTGCTCTTTGATAATAGCAGGCCTGCTCTCACGGGGGTCGCTCCTACCTGATGCATTGACAGCCATTATGCGGAAGGTATATTCTGCGCCCTCAATCAGATCTGTGACAGTGTAGTCCAGAGCCTTGATGGTGGCCACGTGGGCCCACTGGTCAGTGTCCTTCTTCTGGGCCTCAATGACGTATCCAGTGATTAAGCTGCCACCGTCATGCAGGGGCTTGGTCCATGCCAGGCTGGCACTGTCAGCTGTCACATCTGTGACATACAAGTTCTCTGGTGCAGAGGGGGCCTGGGACACCCTGATTGGCTCAGGGGTTTCAGCAGGCTCACCTACGCCCAGGTCATTCTCAGCAGAGACACGGAAGTAGTAGTAAGCTCCCTCCTCAAGGTCTGAAATCTTGAAGGAACACTTCTGCCATGTGGTGCTAAGAACTGTGTAGGCCTTCTTGGTGGCCTCTCTCTTTTCAATAACGTAGTTGTGAATCTTAGAACCACCATCAATTATGGGGATTTCCCACTGGAGAGTGATGCTTTTCTTAGTGATCTCTCTAGGTTTGAGGTTGACTGGTGGTCCTGGTGTGTCCAGAACTTTCACATTAACAAAGCCAGTCTTCTTTCCAGCAACATTCTCCAGACAGAGGTGGTACTTTCCAGCATCGTATCTGGTGCAGTCAGGAATAACGAGTAGAGTGTAGGACTCTGTGGTATCAATATGTGCACGTGTTTTCAGGTTGATATCATCTTTGCTCCAGGTTACTTCAGGAACAGGACGACCCCTGATGGGAACAAATATACGGATTGAAGCACGGCACCTGACCACCAGGGTTCTCCTGAGTTCAGCATCCAGCTCATAGTCTGGCAGTGTCTCCTGGTTCACCAGTTCAGTCACTTTCTCAACCTCTGCAGGTTCGCCAACTCCCTCAGAGTTTACAGCACTGACTCTGAAGTGGTATTTGCCTCCTTTTTTAAGTTTACCAATAACATATTCAGTAGCTTTCAATGGGTACTGTGTCTCCATCTCCCAGTCATCATGCCCCTCCTTTTTGTACTCCACAATATATCCCTCTACTTCAAGACCACCATCATAGTACGGTCGACCCCAGGCAAAGGTGGCTGTGCAGGTTGTGGTGTCTGTAATTCTGGGGTTGGATGGAGGACCAGGTGGATCTAATAAACAAAAAAAACAGAAGTTAATGAGGGCCTTTTTACAAAGGTGCTTGATGTGTATTTTCAGACTTTCTTGTGTATGCATAACGTTTTAAAATGTAATTCAGAATTAAGTGAAAAGTCCAGTTTTACTTACACACAATGTCCCTGGTCATCACAGGGTGTGATGGCTCACTTGGCTCCCCAAATCCAGCCTTGTTCTCAGCAGTGACTCTAAACTCATACTCTACTCCCTCGCTCAGGCCTTGCACCTTAAAGCGCAGGTCAGGGATCGTCCTCTTGCAGGCTCTCACCCATCTCATTCCTCTCCTCTCTTTCCTCTCTACACAATATCCTCTGATGTCACTTCCCCCGTCCTGTGCTGGTCTCTTCCATGAAATGGTGACAGCGTTCCCACTGACAGTATCAATCTCTGGGGTTGAGGGTGGGCCTGGTGGGCCTGGAGAAACAAAATATGAATGATTGAAGTTTAGATTCTCAGTAAATCTAAAACTTTTTATAATCCTATGGTTATCTGGAAATTAGCATTTTTATTATTTGAATTTTATTTTTAAAATAATATACAAATTATAATTATATATAAACCATATAAACTTACGGTAACTGTCAACCATTTTGACTGGACCCGACTGGCTTGAGTCTCCAGTGCCATACTGGTTCACAGCAGACACTCTAAAAATGTACTCGTTGCCCTTAATCAGTTTGCTGGCTACATATCTGCAATCGATGATGTTTTCAGCTAGCTTGGTCCACTGCAGGCGGCTGGTCTCTCTCTTCTCGAGGATGTAGGACTTGATAGAGCAACCTCCATCCTCCTCTGGTGGAAGCCAGGTCAGAGTACACTTCTCAGCTGAAATGTTACCGGATTCGATGGGGCCTGGAGGTCCAGGCACGTCCAGGACCTTCACCTTCACGTGTTCTTCTTTAATGCCGAAGGGGTTGCTGGCAGTGATGATGTACTCTCCTGTGTTCTTCCGGCTTGCATACTTGATAGCCAGAGTGGAGGAGGTGGGGGTGCTGGTGATGTTGATGATGTCAGAGTTCTTAAACTCACGGCCTCCCTTCGACCAGACAGCAGTGGGTGGAGGTTTGCCCACAATTTTGGAGGCTGAGATCACGATGGTGTCTCCTGCCCTGACTGATACACCGTCTTTCATGTCTGGGTCAATTGTGATGGTCGGGGGCTCTGCAGAGAGGTCAGAAGAAAGTTGCCTTGTAATTGTCTACAGACCTCAAAATTCAAATTTATGACATATGACTTGATATTTGTAAAACTAAAATAAATATTTCAAGGACCCACATTCACCCAGATGTTTTAACTGCCAAACTACCCAAATAAGTTTACTAATCAGCTTACCGTATTCATCCTTGCAGGTCAGAAGCTCAGTTGGCTCTGAGGGAACACTGATTGCCCCAGCAGCATTCTTGGCCCTGATCCTAAACTGATACTGAGATCCCTCTGTCAGGTCTGTGACGGTGAAGGCACAGCCCTGGATATTAACATGATTGGCCTTCATCCAGGCCTTGCCGCCAGCCTCCAGCTTCTCCACCATGTAGCCAGTCAGCTTGTGGCCGCCATCATACTTGGGAGCGGTCCACATCAGAGTAACTGTGCTCCTGGTGACATTAATCACTTCAGGCTTGCCAGGAGGATCTAACAGAACACAAAGTAAATGCGTTTTTAAAAAGCATTTTCCATTTTTCCATTCAAGTATTTAGTAGTGTAATAAAAACTGAGAGTGGCCAAAGAAGAATTTGTGTCTTCAAATTAGGAAAAAAAATTCAAAAGCAGTGAACTCACCGATAGGATCCAAGGCGACCACAGCCTCAGTGGCCTTGCTTGCCTTTCCTAGGCCGGCCACGTTCATAGCCATCACTCTGAACTCGTACTCTAGTCCCTCTATCAGGCCAGTGACTCTGCACTCCTTCACTCTCAGAGGATTCTTGCTGGCCCGTTTCCACATCTGACTGTTCCTCTCCTTAAACTCCACATGATATCCTAGAGAGAAACAAAGTCAGTTGATAATGATGATTGTTGTTGTTTGCTATTTGCTTATGCTTATCTACAAACTGATATACATCACAGTCTGTTACCAGTAATTGGGGAGCCACCAGTGTCCTTTGGATCAGCCCAAGTCAAAATGGCTGACTCGTGGCGGATGCTCACTATTTCTGGAGGAGCAGGTGCCTCGGGTACATCTAGAGGAAGCAGAGTAGGAGAGAGGATTAGTTACATTCTTTCTTATATAACAGTACTCATTTTTATAATTTGCATTAAAACTTTATCCCTCCACACAAAAACTTTTTTTCTAAGAAGTTAATCTAACATATTTGAATATGTTTCTATAAAACAATCTCCTCTCTATAGTCCAGGTTGGGTCACTATTTAAGAAAGACTGATAAAAGCTTAATAATACTGAATAAAGCTAATGCAGATCCATTATGTTTTTGAATTGATGTTGTGTCATCTTCACAAGGCAGCAGTTTATTATTTTAAAATGAATTCTATTCTGCAAAAAAAGTGAAAGTCAACATCTTGAAACAAGACAGAACAGAAAAGATCACTACACTAGAATCAAGAAAATGACACTTAATGTTGTTGTTTTTTTGAAAGTGGGTGAAACAAATTTAACCCAACCAACAGATTTTTGTGGCTTGATTTAAGAAACATTTAAGACTCAAGAGTTGACTAGATGACAATGACATTAGAGATTTTTTATACAGTAAATATTATCAAAGCTTCTGCGAAAGGGGATTGACCACTTTAGAGGTCACACTAACACACTAACTAGCAACAGACAGACTATAAAAGATATGTGATTGCCTCAGGCCAAAATGTAATTAACCAGCTAGGAGCATTAGTTAAGAGTGTGCTACTCACTGAATGGATGCAGGGCGATGACTGGGTTAGACCTCAGATACTCTCCAACCCCATACTTGTTTTCAGCAAACACTCTGAAGATGTACTCTATTCCATCATGGAGCCTGATCACCCTCATGGTGGTCTTCTGGATGGCTGAAGCCACTGTGACCCACTTGTTGTCCGTTGTCCTCCTCTTCTCCACAATGTAGTTGGACACCTCCGCACCGCCATCATCTTTGGGCGGTCCCCACTCCAGGGTGATGCCGTCAGCGGTGATCTCGTCAAACTTAATGGGTCCTGTGCAGATGCCAGGCTTGCCAACCACCTTCAGCTGGAACTTGCAGTCCTTGGAGCCAGCGCTGTTCCTGACGTTGATGGTGTAGGTGTCAGCATCTCCTCTCTGGCAGTCTCTGATCAGCAGAGTGGTGATGCCCTGAGAGGCTTCCACGCACATTCGGCCGGTATCTCCAAGCATCATGTCGCCTCTCTTCCAGGTAGCGGTGGGGTAGGGCACTCCGGTGATGGGGATGTTGATACGCGTGGTGCTGCCCTCCTTCACCACGTAGCAACTGTCCTGCAGACCACTTAAGTTGCAGTCAGGCAGCACTGAAATCAAAAGGAATTTGCTTATCAGAAAATAGTTGGAAACAATAATTTTATGATCTAGCAAAATAACCAACTATAACTAACAATATCTGGCATGATGGCTGAGTCAGGCTGATTTCTTACCAAACTGGTCCTTGGCAACGACAGTGAGCTCAGTGGGTGGTCCCTCTCCGGACTCATTGAGCGCCTTGACTCTGAACAAGTACGCCTTGCCCTCAGTCAGCTCGCCGATGGTGTGTGAGGTGTTCTTGCCCTTCAAGATCTGCTTCCACTTCTCCTCGCCTTCGCTCTGCTCCAGGATATAAGCGGAAACGTGGCTTCCGCCGTCACTGATGGGCTTCTTCCAGCCCAGGATGATTGAGTCCTTGGTGGTCTTGTGGGCTTTGAAGTCCGTCACTGGACCAGGTTGCTCTGAAGGGGGAGGACAGATGAGTTAAGATTGAGCATGTGGTTTGTGTTGAACAAGATGTGTTTAATGTAGACGGTGCTGTAAGGACTCGAGACATCTTGGTCTTAGCCACTGATGCCACAGAATTTTATTCCTGGCAGCATCTAAAGGACATTTATGTTGGGAATTAAAATCTATACAATATAAATAAAATATAATAAAATAACAGTTAACTGTTCATATTCCTAAAAACCTGGTTACAGGCTTGGTTGAAGTTGAGTCCTCTGATACTTGTTACGGAACATAATTTTTCATTTTGCTGAAGGTTTAAAATTGGCGATTACCTTTTTATGAGATTTTGCTGAATGTTGAATGTGAAAGCAACTTTACTAATCTGATCTAGTCGAGGTGTAACTAATCTAAAATAATCATGTAAACGATTTAACCATGTAAACGATTTAACCTTATTACTTCCTGGCTGCATGATGCCCTCCGTCTTGGCGTAAATGCATGTGGACAGACGTTTCTCCACTTCCAAAAAATGGCGGTGGAGAGTTTGTTTTTGACACAAACTCTTAAAGAATTGAACATTATTGGACACCTAGACAGTATGAAAATAAGAAATAACGACCTATTGCCAAAGAGATATTGCTGAATGGGTTGGTGCTGAAAGGTAGCCACTGAGGAAGTCGACTGCAAGATGTATTCATCACTTTTGCGCATGTCATACAGCTGTTCTGAGTAAATGCGTCGGCGCATGTAAACACCAAACCATATTAGATCACATCCCATGTAAACAGTTGACCCGAAATATTCAATCGGAATGAAAAAAAATGTGCATGTAACCGCAGCTAATGACTGGTGTGATGACCCCTGTGTCACCTTGTGTTTACTGTGTTATTCCCCTGTCTCTGCTCACTCTGCAGGTGGATCGTTAATGTAACCTGCAACACCTGAAGGCCTCGGTGTGTTCCCAGGTTATTTAAGCCTGGCTGCAGTGCAGCTCTTTCACTCTGTCTGCCTTGCTGCTGTTGCAGCAACTTTTTCTCCCGTCCTGTCTCCCTACAGGCATCCGTTTATTTGGTTTAGTATGCTGTCTAATCTTTATTCTTTCTTTATGCTTTGTTTTGCAGCTTACAACACCTACACACACATGCTTCACTCACGCACCCTTACACCACTGACTATACTGACATCCACACCCCACATCTTAATAATCCTTAATTGCCACTTTAATTGACTTAATTTGGTTTAGTTTAGTTGGATAAAATATCTTTTTGTTGAAACTTTATCATGGTGTGTCTCCTGTTTGTTGTAGCCTGAGAGCCAGGTCATAACACTTAACTACCTGAGGCTCGGACGCTGCCGGCCGTCTCACAGCCCTCTCCAATGCCGTAGGCATTTTCAGCCAGCACTCTGAAGCAGTAGGCCTGTCCCGCCTCCAGGTTGGTGATCCTGAAGGAGATTTTGGGACAGTCTGTTGACACGCAGGTCCAGGCCTTCCTCTCAGCCAAACGTTTCTCTACGATGTAGCTCTTGACTGGGCTGCCACCGTCGATCAGCGGGGCGTCCCAGGTGATGCAGGCATGGCTTTTGGAGGTCTCCTTCACAATCAAGTTCACAGGAGGTCCAGGAGAATCTGAGGGGGAGGAGAAGCAGTATCTCTGGATCAGAGCTTTTGTTAACTGAACTGTGTCAGGTTGTAGATGCACATAATAGGAGTAAAAATATCTGTTGTTGTTCTGGGGAGGAAATACAATATTTTGTATCTGTTTGTTTCTTGTGGGTGAAAAAGTTTAAGATTACCAGGTTCAGCAGAATTTTATTATATATATTTTTTTAACCTTACTGGTACACTGTATAATTTTTACACAATTTCCTATCTTGTGTGCTATATTGCTAAATAATAACATTTTAATACTACTACTTGCATAATAATCCCTAATACTGCCTTTCACTGTTCCAGCAAGCACATTTTTGGTGGACTACATCTGGTTAAAAAGTAAATTTTTATATACACATACATTTAACCAGTGTTTCAACAACTGTATTTCAATGTGTTGCAGGTTCATAAAAGGATCTAAACTGCACTGAACTATATTTATTCATTCAAAAAAACATTTACTTCAACCAAATTTTGCTTGATTTTTAACCTAGATTTCTTTTCACCTGAAACATACCAAACCGATGCTCACGGGGGTGTGTGTGTACTCCAATTTCTATTTCGTCATGTTTCTTATGACAGACACTTACCGAGGACTTTGACCACGATGGTGTAGCTCTTGGAGCCACTGCTGTTCTCCAGCGACAGGACATATTTGCCAGCGTCGTATCTGTTAATGTTCTCGATCATCAGTAGGGTGTCCCACTCTGACGTCTGGATCAGCAGGCCCTGCCTCTCCCTCAGGTTGGCATCCACCTTCGTCCACGTCACCTTCGGTGCCGGCCGTCCTCTCAGTGGGACGTAGAGCCTCATGGTGACGCCAGCTCGAAGAACCAAAGCCTTTCTTAAGTCGGCGTCCAGCTCCGCTTCAGGAGCGACTGGAAGACAGACAGACAGACGATGGCTCATTAATAATAACTTTACTGTTATATCATCTGCTAGTTACTAAATTTTTTATTCAATCTGACTTTGTCTTGTTAGCTGATTTCTGTGCCTCCTTTTAGCAGGGGGAACCTATTTTCTACAACCAATTCAGTGTTATTTTCAGTTAATAGCAAGCCTGCGTTAGCTAGCCCATAGTTAACATAAGTTAATCAAGAATGTCAAATAATTTAAATGGCTGAAATGAGGGATGATACACTTGATGATGGACTTTTACCAAAAAACAAAAGGGAGAGTCTGTGTTTAATTAGATTAAGAAAATGCTTACTGAAGAAGCTTAATCTATTGTAATGTCTCAATGTGAGAAGAAATGTGGTTTGAGGCAATAGCAGGTTTGTAACAGTAGCTAACATGACACTTATACTAGCTATCGAATTAGCCATGCTGAATTGCCTGTGTCTGCTAATTTTATTACATGAAAAACGTTTTAAAATTAAAATGCCCTTGTTTGAAAGGATGATCACCGGCAAAAATTGGACCAGTAGCTAATCCAAAAATATATCCGTACTGAACATGATTCATTAAGTGATAAGTGAAAATACTTGATTCAGATGATCTAATGCTCAGGGGTTATTTATCAAAATAAAGTGATAAACAGTTGAACGTACTTAGAATGTCCTTGGCCATGTGGTTTCCAGGGACCTCACTGGGCTCACTGAAGCCGATCTTGTTGACAGCGATGACTCTGAACTGGTACTCAGTGTCGTCCATCAGGCCTTTCACAAGGAATTTGGTGGCCTGGAGCTTTTTTGGGACGTTGCACTTGGTCCAGTTCTCACTGTCGGCTCGCTTACACTCCACCAGGTAGCCGATGATCTCACAGCCACCGTCGTATGCCGGTTTGGTCCAGCTAAGGCTGATGGAGCTCTTGGTAGAGTCCACCACCTTGGGGAAGGCAGGTGGGCCGGGGGGGTCTGGAGAATTAAAGTAACATCTTTGATATTCTCACATTTTATAAACAAAATATCCACTAATAAGTTGAATGAAGCATTCTTTCTTTATACCAGATACTTACAGACGGGGTCGACAGCCAGTGCAGCATTGGATGCGTCGCTGGGTTTGCCCAGACCAGCCTTGTTCATGGCGATGACTCTGAACTCGTACTCAGAGCCCTCGGTCAGCTGAATGGCCTTGATGGTCCTATCGATGACCGGCCGGCGGTTGACCTTAGCCCAGGTCAACTCAGTGGCCTCACGTTTCTCCACCATGTAGCCCAGGATGGTAGCCTTGCCGTCATTGGCTGGAGCCTTCCAGCTCACTGTCATGGAGTCCTTAGTAATGTTGGTGATGACGGGCGGCTCGCATGGACCAGGAACATCTGAAGGAAGATAAGATCATGATAATCTCCCATCAGAGTTTATCTTATCTCATCAACAGGCATCATTTGCTGTCTCATTAATCAAATATTGATCAACATAGTGAGTTAGGAGGGACTGAACTCAGAAAACACACAAAACACAAAATTTTAAATGTTTACACTAGAATATTGGATGGTAAATGAAGAAAAGAGTATGTTTCATATCAAATCATGCTTGAAACATGTATTTGCAGATACATGTTAAGAAAGGTATTTTTTACTGTATTTAGTACTTTTCAAATAGACCTCAGTGCAGTAAAAATTTTCTTACAGTCCATATCTAGTGGTCACAGCTATAGAGGTCTAAACATACCGTATGGGTTCTTGACCATGACGGGGTCAGTCATGATAGGGTCTCCCACACCATACTGGTTCTCAGCACTGACTCTGAACTGGTACTCATGTCCTTCAATGAGTTTCTCCACTGAGCAGTCGGTGATGTGTCCATGGATGTTGGCGGTGACCAGCGCCCAGTTGGCCCTGCTGGTCTCACGCTTCTCGATGATGTAGTTGGTGATCTCTGAGCCGCCGTCTGCAAGTGGGGGCTCCCATCGCAGTTTAACATGGTCGGCAAACACCTTAGAAATTTTCACTGAAGCCGGACGGCCTGGTTTGTCTGCAGGGAAAACAGTGGGAGGTTAGCTTCTTTGTTTATCTGTACACATAAAATGCTTGCTTAGACAAAATACTACAATAAATGAATCTTAAATCTAACTTACCGAGCACCTTGACCTTGATGGTTGCATACTTGCTGCCATTGATATTCTCTGCAGTGATGGTGTAGTCTCCAGACTCCTTCCTGGTGACGGAGAAGAGCTCCAGCAGGTGCACATGTTTCTTCTGTGCCATCTTCATTCCCTCTGCGATGACCAGAGGCACTCCATCTCTCTTCCAGCTCACCTTGGGCAGTGGCTTGCCGAACACCTCAGCATCCAGGAAGACATTCTCTCCGGCTTTCACCACGATCAGGTTCTTCATGTTGACGCCCAGCTCCACACGAGGAGGAACTTCACAAGAGGAGAGAGAATAATCATCATGATTTGTCAATAATTTAATTTGTCAGTCATAGTATTCCTTGCTGTGTTGAGGTGTACCATTCTCTGCAATGACAGGGATGGGGTCAGACAGCTCAGACGGCTGGCTGATGTTGATGGCGGTCTTGGCGATGACTCTAAACTGGTACTGTTGGCCCTCCTGCAAGCCAGTCACCACATAGCTCTCCGTCTGGATGTTCATGCAGTTGGCATTACAGCGTGTCCACTTCTCCTCCGGAAGCTTTGTGTACTCCATGTAGTAGCCAATCAGCTTGCTGCCGCCATCGTGCTTGGGACGGTTCCAGACCAATGAGACAGAGTTCTTTGTCACATCCATGGCCTCAGGTTTACCTGGTGGGTCTTAATGGAAAGAAACAAAGGGTTGTAGACTCCATTATGCTGTCTGAACAAGGAAAAAAATTGAAGGTTGAGGTTGAGTGAACAAGAATCTGAACCTTGCTGATGTCACAGCCCTGAAAACTAAATTCCCCATACAGCAATATGACTTCAAGCTTCAACCATTTAAATAAAAGCTACATAAAAAACTAACTACAGTGAAGATTCTTTCTGTCCTTCCATTCAGTTATCTTAAGATTGTGACTTAATAATCTCAAGACAAGAAATGAGGTTCATACTTTGGTTTTCAGCCTCTTATCTTGAAATAAGGATTTAATTGAAAATTTGATAATCTTTTTGTAATTTTGGTTACTCTTTTAAGAGACTCGTTGAGAAAAATGAAAAAGTTCAGAATGCAGCAGAGGACATGGGTAAAGATGATATACATTTTGCTTTCTTGTGACAAAGAAAACATTCATATTAACTTGATCTCACCATAACAATTTTGTTTTGTAGTGATGCTTCCTTGTCCTATTTTTCTTTAACTTAACTTTCTTTAAGACGGTGTAGTCCCTCATTCGTCCAGGAGTGTTCTAACAGTGTTCTAACATCACTTAACAGTGATGAAGTAGATGCAGCCAGAGAACAATAGGCCTGATTACTGATCACTGGGTCATCTTGAAACTATCAGGTCAGTTTCAGGTGAAACTAGCTATTAACAGATACTCAGGCAGATTTCCTCCTGAGGGCAGGGCTTATGTCACTCAGATTAGCTTAAATTTCCAGTTCCCGTCCAATTTTTTCACAATTGAGAATGACTTCCGGATGGGAGCCGAAACATCTTGATTCTGAAAACAGTGTCCAGATGACTACGACTGAAACCTTTTCTACGTTAACTTTCTTTAACAAAACAAATATGTTGAAATCATGAAAAAAATTATGTCATGATCAGGTGAAGGACATTTTCGTACCAACAGCGGTTCTGGCGGTGATGAAGTCGGTCTGTTTGCAAGGTTTGCCCTGTCCAGCCTGGTTGAGTGCCGACACCCTAAAGGTGTACTCCAGGCCCTCGATCAGGCCAGTGCAGGTGTACTGGGTGGCTTTGACCACAGACTCATTGGCCTTCACCCACAGAAGGCTGTTCCTTTCCTTCTTTTCAATGCAATATCCAGTGATGGGGCTGCCTCCATCACTGCTGGGACGCTCCCATGACAGGATGACGAAGTCCTTGAAGACCTTATTGATCTGCAGGTTTCTGGGCTCGCTGGGAGGATCTTTGGGGAAAAACAAAACAGTGAGTACATAGTGTCATAGCTGTAATATGTAGCCAGTAATGGAGCTAAAAATGTTTTGGCTCAGACTCACCAAATGGATATCTGGCGATCATCTTCTCAGAGTATATGGGCTCGGAGATGCCGAACCTGTTCTCGGCACGGACTCGGAAGCCATATTCTTTGCCAGTTGTCAGTTTGGTAACTCTAAAGCTGGTTTTGGTGCAGGATGTGGAGACTGTGACCCAGTCGCCCTGGCTGACGTCACACTTCTCCACAATATAGTTGGTGATGTTGCTGCCGCCATCCTCCTGTGGGGAGTTCCAGAGCAGTGTGCAGGCATCAATGTCCAGTTCGGTGATCTCTAGAGGAGCTTCAGGGGGTCCAGGGATGTCTGCAGAGACACAGAGGATGAGTCATTAATTATGGCAATGACAGATGTTGACACCTAATCAATGTTTGTTATTGTTATTATTCATCAATAACATTTTAAGTAGTATTAGTAATAGTTTAGAACCAGCAGCTTAAACCACGTCTGTTGTTCAAACTGACCCATGACGATGATTCTGAGGATCTGGTTGATCTTAGCGGTGCTGTTTTCGGCCGAAAGGCTGTAGTATCCGCTGTCCTTTCTCGTCACGTTCTTGATGATAAGCGTGCAGGTCGTCAGTGTCTTTACGACTGACAGGCGGTCAGAGGTCAGCACGTCCTCGTTGCCATGTTTCCACTTACAGAAGGGAGCGGGTTTACCTGCCACAATGGCCTCAACCACCATCTTGGATCCAGCTCTGACCGTCACAATGTCTGGCATGATGATCTTAGGAGACACTGGGTGGAAGAAGAAACACTAAAAGTTACTTCACAGATTAATTTGAGGATTTAAACTTTTCCATTTTCAAAGTTTCCATAGTCTGAGGTAGATTTTTAGGCTGGTCTACTCACTGAGCTGCTCCTTGATCTCAAACACTCCCTCTGCCTCTCGGGCCAGGCTGACTCCTACTGAGTTCCTGGCTGCCACTCTGAACTTGTGCTTCTTTCCTTCCTTCAGACCAACCACCACGATGGTCAGGTCTTTGACCACAGAGTAAGGTGTCCACTTGTCCTCGGGCATGCCCTCCTCCTGGTAGTCCACCACATAACCATTGATCTTAGCTCCTCCGTCTCTGAGTGGCTTCAGCCAGCCCAGTGTGGCGCTATTCTTGGTAATCTCCAACACGTCCATCTTCTTTGGAGGGTCTGGTTCACCTGAATGCAACACACAGCAGTTGTTAGGAAGAATAAAAAAAAGGAAAAAACAATAGAGACAGAGGAAAACAAGGGTTTGGCATTCTAAACCTTATTTACACAGTTTGTGGTGACACTCACTGATGGGGTCAACAGCCAGGTAGGACTTGGGCGAGTCCTGAGGAACTCCAATGCCGTACTTGTTGCAGGCCATGACTCTGAAGTAGTACTCGACACCAGGCGTCATGTTGGTCACCTTGAAGCTGGTCTTCTTCAGATCCTCTGTGCACTTGTTCCAGGTCTTCCTATCTACCTCCCGTTTTTCCACAATGTAGTTGAGGATGGGGCTGCCGCCGTCATTCTCTGGAGGCAACCAGGACAGCTGAGCTGTCGTCTTGGTGATGTTGGTTGCTTCCAGGCCGCCGACGGGACCAGGAGTGTCTGCAGAGGATGAATTTAAGAATCACTTTGATCATAAAATTTCCTTACCAGTGAAAAATGTTATTAAAGACAAGTGCTGTAAAATGTAAGTTTGTCATGATTATTCTGTTTCTCACCAAGGACTTTGACACGGACAAACACGGCTTTCTCTCCAGCAGAGTTAGACAGAGTCAGAGAGTATCTCCCAGAATCCTCTCTGGTGCTCTCAGGGATGACCAAGAAGGACATGGTGTCAACCTGGTCCACATGACCTCGGCGGACCACATTGTCCACACCCAGGCGCTTCCAGGTAACCTTGGGGGCGGGTCTTCCTCTGATCACAGCGAAAAGCCTGATTGGACAGCCTGCCCTGACAGCCAGGCCTTTTCTCAGACTGGCATCCAGGTCGATCTCTGGAGCCTCTGTTGCCATAGAAACATATTGATGTTGAGATCGTTTGAGTGTTGTTAACATTTACCATGTTTTGTAATACAATCGATTATAAATGGAAAGGCACAGCGGCTGTTGGCTTTAATAACCGTTCATTCTTACCCAGGATCTCCTTGGGGGAGACGGCCTCCTTCAGGTAGGCGTGGCGTCCCCAGCCAACCTGATTTTGGGCAGATACCTTGAATTCATACTCCTGCTTCTCATCCAGCTGGCCGATGGTGAACTCTGTGAGTACCAATGGGCCATGGGTGTCAATTCTCTTCCAGCCCTCTGTGGGTTTCTCAGGGTCTGCCTCGCTTTTCAGCCTCATGTCCAGGCTGTAGCCGATGATGGGGGCACCACCATCATACACAGGTTTAGACCAGGACAGAGTGATAGTGGTCTTGGTGCTGTCACCCACCTTCAGGCCTGCAGGGGGGCCAGGGGGCTCTGCAGGTAGAGACAGTAAAACACAGTTCAATAAAAAATACTGAAACACCAGAAGACACCTTTCAAGTCCATCACTGACATCTTAAGCTTCCTGTGCTTTACATCTTCTCTTGCCTGGGCACAAAGAAGCACAAAGATAAACTGAAGTGTGAAGACAAATGCAAACTCACCAATGGGATCTTTGGCAGCAACAGGTCTGCAAGGTTTGCTGGGCTCTCCCAGGCCAACCTCATTCTCAGCTTTCACCCTGAACTGGTACTCGTGGTTGGGAATCAGGTTGGTGACTTTCATGCGTCTCTCGGAGATGGGGCTCTTGGTGCACGGCACCCAGCGCACCGCCCTCTTCTCTTTCCTCTCCAGGATGTAGCCGGTGATCGACTTTCCTCCGTCATTCTCAGGAGGAGCCCAGACAACTGTCATCTCATCTTTACTTACCTGCATCACAACAATATTCATAGTGAGTAACAGAGAAACTTGTTTTTACAACTAGGTTGTACACTGATACCAGTATCAAGGCAGATACCAGGTTAAAATATTTTTTACTTGAGCCAATTTTAGAAATCTATAAAACAGGAAGTCTTTAACTTACCTTTGTGACCTCAGGGGCATCAGGGGGTCCAGGTTTGCCGAACTGAGTCTTGACAGTAACAGGCTTGCTCTCCATGGCAGGGCCGGTTCCCATCTTGTTCTCAGCCCTCACTCTGAAGATGTACTCGTTGCCCTCTACCAGACGAATGACATTGCAGTACGGTGTGACCACAGAGGCGGAGTATGTGGACCAGACCATCCTCCTGGTCTCGCATTTCTCCAGGATATAGCTGTCCACCTCGCAACCTCCATCATCCTCTGGAGCATCCCACACCACTCTGCACTTGTCTGCTCCGATGCCGGTTATCCTGAGGTTCCTAACTGGACCAGGGACGTCCAGGACGTTAACATTGGCATATGCCGTAAAAGTGCCGGCCGAGTTGGTGGCAGTGATGATATATTTTCCGGTGTCAGTGCGTCTGGACTTGGTCATAAGGAACTTGGAGTAGTCGGGGCCAGACTCATAGCTGATTCTGGGATTGTCTCCGACGGCCTTGTCTTTCGTCCATTTGACCTCAGGCTGGGGCTTTCCTCTCAGGTTGGCCTCCATCCTGACTGACTCTCCAGCCTTCACTGTCACAGCTCCGGCCAGCTTCAGGTCAATGACAGGCTTCTGGATCTCCTCCCTCACCAGAATATCGGCAAGTTTCACCCAGGCACTCTCACCTCCTTCATTAACGGTCTGCACCCTGGATAACAAATTAAGAGAATTATTAATTTAAAGTAATTTACATTAGACTGGGCAATACTCAAAGAAGACCATTTCTGAACAAGAAAACACCCTCCAGAACAATCAGCATGAACTTTTAAATTAAGAATAAAGTAACCTACCTGAAGGTGTACGTCTGGTTCTCCATGCACTTGTCAGCTAGGAAGAAGGTATGAGTGAGAGTGCCTGTGTTGAGTTTCTCCCACTCCTCAGCATCTTTGGCTTTGCAGTCCAGGTTGTAGGAGAGGTTGGGGCTGCCACCATCATAGTCAGGTTTCCTCCATCTCAGATAGACATAGTTCTTACCAATGTCAGTGGCTCTGAAGTTCTCAGGCTCACCTGGCTTCTCGATCGGGTCAATGGCCAACAAAGGGGTCTTGGTCTCCACAGAGGGTCCTGGTCCCATCTTGTTCTCGGCACAGACACGGAACAGGTACTCATGGCCCTCCATCAGCTTGGTCTTGATTTTGCGATTGGTGCAGTTGGAGGAGATCATAGACCACATGCTAATGCTGGGTTCACGGCACTCCACAATGTAGTTGGTGATCTCGGATCCACCGTTATCCTTAGGGGCCTCCCAGTTGATCATGCATGAGTCCTTGGTGACATAGGTCGTGTGCAGGTTCTGGCAGTGGCTGGGTCTGTCTAGCACATTGACTGTGATGGAGCAAGAGGCCTCGCCGCCCTCATTTGAAACCTTCAGGATGTATCTGCCATGGTCAGCTCTTGTGGCCTCCTTAATCCTCAGGTGGACCACAGGTAAGTTCTGAATGATGGTGACACGTTTGTTGTTCTCCAGAACTGTCTCCTCCTTTGACCAAAGCACTTCTGGGTCAGGACGGGCCTTGATGTAGCCAATGATGTTGATGTTGTGTCCGACGCGCACAGTGACGCGCTCGCGGCAGGTGGCCTCCATCTCAATCTCTGGAGGGATGAGGATATCCTGAGCAGTGATGGACTCTGGGATTTCTCTGGATTCTCCATCTCCAATCATGTTTGAGGCGTAGACTCTGAATCTGTAGGTCACGCCCTCCTCCAGACCCTTCACCGTGTAGACACACTGCTTGATGAAGCTGTCCAGGTTCACTTTTTTCCATTCGTCAGCATCGGCCTTCTTCATTTCCACGGTGTAGCCCAGGATGGGGCTGCCTCCGTCTTTGTTGGGTTTGGTCCACATCAGGTCAGCAGTGGTCTTGCTGTAATCTTTAACTTTGGGGTTGACAGGGGGGCTGGGGACAGTGATAGGCCTGCACGGTTTGCAGAGGTCAGAGATGGGAGAGGGGCCACTGTAGCCAGCAATATTCTCAGCAAACACTCTGAACTCGTACTCATTGCCCTCAAACAGACCCAGGACTTTGTACCTCAGGTCCTTGCAGGGTGTCTTGTTGACACGGATCCATTTTCCTCCCTTGTGTCTCCGCTCAATGATGTAGCCGGCGATCTGGCTGCCACCATCAGACAGGGGCATGGTCCAGCCGAGTGTAACAGCATCCTCTGAGATATCGGAGGGATGTGGCTTACCAGGTGGGCTGGGTGGCATGAAGGAGTGCTCAGCAACAGTGGGTTTGCTCTCCAGAGGAGCACCAATGCCCATCTTGTTCTCAGCACGAATGCGTACCACATATTCCACTCCCTTCTGCAGGCGAGTGATACTGAGCTGGGTGTCGAGGCTGCCAGAGCTCACACCTCCCCAGGTCTCCTTGTTGGACTCTCTCTTCTCCACAATGTAGTTGGTGACAGGGCTACCGCCATCGTCCTTGGGAGGACGCCATTCAATCGTCATGGAGTCCGGAGTGACATCCAGGATGTTGACAGGTCCAATGGGAGCAGCGGGAACATCCAGGACAGTGACGTTCAAGGCCACTGTCTTGGTTCCAGCTGGGTTGGACACGGTGAGCAGGTAGGTGCCAGAGTGGTTCCTGGTGCAGTCATTAATGCTGAGCACAGTAGAGAAGTTGTCCGTGTCGATCTTGACATTACCCTCGCTGGTGATCTCCTCTCCTTCGATGGACCACTTGGCAGTGGGAACAGGGATTCCTCTCATGATAGCTGGCAGCCTGATGGTGGAGCCGGCCTTTACGATGATGCCTTCAGTGAACTTAACATCCACCTCGACAATTGGAGGCACTGTAGACATGCAGACAGAGGAGGTTACCCCATGCTACTAAACTCATGTTCGAAAACACTGAAATAACCAATGTTAACTGACAAGGTTTATCAAATAGAGGTGCACCGATGAGATTTCTTTGGTTTGAGCACCAACATTAAGAGGATCAGCTGATGCCAAATACCAATTAAAGGAACATTAGTTTGCTGATGTGGACTATAACAAGAGCTACGTCTACACCAATAGTAATGCTACAAAAAGTATTGGTGAATGTCAACTGAGAATAAAAACTGAAAAATTCTCCATGTATAAATGAATTATATATGATCCAGCATATAATCCCTCCAATAGAGGTGATGTAGAGTGTTGGGGTTTTGTCCTGTATCTCACCCAGTTTCTCCTGGCAGAGGATAGGCACGGTGGTGTCGGGTCTGCTAAGGCCAATGGCGTTCTCAGCCCTCACTCTGAAGCGGTAGGTCTTTCCTTCCTCCAGGCCAGTCACATGACTCTCAGGGATGCTGACAGTCTTCCACTCATCCCACTCCTTTTCTCCCTCTTCCTGATACTCCACTAGGAAGCCTGTGATCTCACTTCCCCCATTGCGGTCGGGCCAGTTCCAGACCAACCACACCTCAGTCTTGTCCACGTCGTCATGGTGCAGGTCTTTGGGAGGACCAGGAGGAACTGGAGGTACAGAAGGAAAGACATTTAGGTTGGTGAGGCTGGTGAGTTTGAGCATTCACAACATAGACTCCACCTTTCTTAGTCGCTAAGGAGATTGATAGGTTAGTTTTTTGAGTAACAAATGCTTTGAGAAGGACAGTCCATTGAAAATGTGAGCACAAACATCTCCATTTTTGTGGAAATCTAAAAATACTTTTACATAGTAGCAAGCTGAATTATGTGTACTTTGTACTGTATTTTTGTTCTGTTGTTGCACCCCCTTGAAAATTATATAGTACATGTCAAGAGGTTTATCTTGTGAATAATAATTAGAGTATTTTGTTTGTATTTGTTTTCTTTGGGATTACTCTCAGGACAATATAATACACATTGATCTGCCGATCATGTGTTCACTGTGCTTTTACTCACAGAGTGGGTTCATTGCCTTGATGGCCTTTGGCGTCTCAACATATTCACTGCGACCGTACTGGTTCTCAGCAGCGACTCTGAACACGTAGGATGTGCCCTCCATCAGGTGCTTCAGCATCATGCTGCGTTTCTTGGATGTCGAGCAGACAGGGACCCACTGAGTGGCTGCACTGTCTTTTTTCTCCACCACAAAATTAGTGATACGAGCACCGCCATTGTCCTCTGGGTCCTTCCATGACAGGTAGGCGGAATCACTCCTGATGTCAGAAACCCGGAGGTGCTGGATGGGACCAGGTTTATCTGACCAAAACACAAGGAACGTCACAAAACTGCTTGACTTTTCATTAATGGAGGATACAAAATGGAATAACTAAATGTATCATATCAATCACAGCAAAGATTGATTATCCTCACCAAATAGTTCAGAGCAAATACATGTAAAAGTGATAAATCACACTCAAGCTAAAAACCGTTCTTAACCATTCTTACCAAGGACTAGCACAGTGCACGTAGCGGTCTTGGATCCGACCGAGTTCTCTACAGTTAGGGTGTAGTCTCCACAGTCACCACGATTACAGAACCTCATCTCCAGCTTGGTGCCTTCCTGGTTGGTCTCAATGTCAGCCCTGGTGGGCACCTCAGCGTCATTCTTCTTCCAGGTGACAGTGGGGAATGGGACGCCTTTGATGGTGGCCATCAGAGTGATGTGAGTGCCGGCCATGGCCTTCACCTCTCGGGTCATCCCGGCATCCAGAATCAGCTCTGGGGGCTCTGAGGGGGCAACAAGGGTGTAGAAGAAGGACATGAGAGATATTAATAGGTGAACTAGTGAGAATTACTGGTCATGAACACTGTAATGTCACATTTGATGTACATAGCATTTCTTAAATCAAAGTTATAAGGTGGTTCAAATAATACTGAACCACTGAAATGATGACTCACCAAGTCTGTCCTGCACTCTGATTGGCTCCTTCAAGTTAGCTGGGTCAGACTCTCCGGCAGCGTTAACAGCCATGACTCTGAAGCGGTACAGAGCACCATCATCCAGGTTGATCACCTTAAATTTGGTCTCCTGGCAGGAGTCTGGAGTCTGGTTTACCTGAGGAAAGCAGCAGGACAAGAACTCCAATATCACATAACACTAAAGATTTAGTGAGATTAAGAAGATGCAGTGCGACGGTTAAGGGGGTCCTTAAAATCAAAGGGTAATTCCTCTGGGCAAATTTCATGGTAAGCTTCCTGTTAGATTTCATGGTAATTGGAGAACTATCTCACCTTGGACCACTCCTCCTCTCCAGCCTTCTGAAACTCCAGCAGGTATCCGAAGATCTTTCCTCTGCCGGTGTCGGTGGGCGGCTGCCAGGACAGAGTCACTGACTCCTTGGTGAAGTCAATGACCTGGAAGTTCACCGGTGGACCGGGTTTCACTGTGGCAAAGGACAGGTAGGAATTTCTGTAGTGAGCTGATACAATAATAGCAATGAAATGAAGTGTTGTTGTAAAAGGTGAACCTACCGATGGGATCTTTGGCAAAGACGGGTTTGGATGGTGGGCTCGGGTCTCCGGCTCCCACCTCATTCTCAGCGCTGACTCTGAACTCGTACTCACAGCCTTGCAGCAGCTCCGTCACCCAGAACTCCACCTTTGGATGGATTCTCTCTGTGTTGCAGCGCACCCATCTGGAAGCAGAAACAGTAACAGCTAATTTATTAGCCACTGAGAAACATGTTCATATTCTATTTTGATGCCTTACTATTTCACAGTTTATGGGGTTTGTAAGGGGTAAGATGAAATCTGGAGTTTTTAAGCCATGTTATCTTAATGTAGCGACTTAAGTAACCTCTGTAATTATCTGGACATAGCAAAATAAAGCTCAGTTTTAGTTTTCTTAAAAAGTCTTATCCCAAGATACTGATTTCATTATACTGTTTTGCGTAGATTTGCTGCTTTTAAATATCTATATCTATCTTTTTTGCTCTGACAAAATAAGACATTTGAAGAGATTCGTTTTTTTAAACAACAAAAAAAATCTCATTAATTGCAGCTGTAGCGTAGATACCCAACAGTTTAGTGGTGATCAGGTTGCAACTGTTTAGATGTTTCAGATACAACTGTTTCTATGTTGCATTGTTTGTTTACTTATTTTTAGAAACAATCGTTGAGGCCACAAAGTGAAACTTTAAGATTTTCGTTTTCCTCAAAAGTCAGTTTGCCAGCTTCATTGCGTCAGCTCATTTGTGATGTAGACAGAGAGAGACTAAGACTGGGGACATACCTTCACCCTCCAAACAACAGAAGATTGTAGTGCTGTGTGTGTTTGTGTACCTGTTGGCCATAGTCTCCTTCCTCTCCACGATGTAGCCTGTGATTGGTTTTCCTCCGTCAGCAGGTGGCTCCCAGCTAATGAGGGCGGAGTCATGGTAAATCTCCTTTACTGTGGGCTGTTTAGGAGCATCGGGCACCTCTGTAATGGAAACAAACAAACATAGTCCCACTGATCAGACACTGCGGGATGCGTGATCTTTACTACCTGCTGCTCTTGGTTTAACAACACTTCCAGAATGGATTCCTTGGCAGGTTATGTGTCCCTCTCTGAATGTTTCTCTGTCACTGTGTTTGTCAGGACTTACTGAAGATGTCTCTAGCCTTGGTCTCTGCAGACAGCAGGGGGTCGCTGATGCCATAGATGTTCTGAGCCATGATCCTGATGATGTACTCACGACCCTCGATCAGCTTTGGCACCTTGAGTAACAGACAGCAGGAGGCATATGTCAGTACTGAGGAGTTACTGTCATGTTTTTGGCTGTGTATTGTAGTTGTGTTGTAGATGTGTAAGTTGACATCAAATATCTCGTCAGATTCCTAATCTTGTTGACCTATTCTTTGATCAGATACTTACTATTTTCAAAATGTCATCAGTTTTAGACTAAATTGTATTTAAGTTATTATATGGCTGCCTGTGTTTAGACAACATTTAACATTTGAGAACTTTGAACTCTTTTGTTAAATGAAAAAAGGGCTTTAAAGTAAGGTACCAAAAAAGTATTGTTTTCACATCAGTTCAGAAACTCATGTATTGTAACAGCACTAGTATCAATACATTTTTAAGCAATACCCAGTCCTAGTTATGTTAAATTATTAAGAATACAATCATTTACTGCCCTGTCTGTATTGTAGTTATTTTAGTATAATTGTGTGTTCATATGAGAATATATCATTATACAAAATCAAACCAGTGTCCATTGGATTTTTACCCATTTTTATACCTAAAATCAGCATCCGGAACATGATCTGGTATATATTTATAGTTAATGAGCCCGTTGATTCTTTGAGGTCATTTCTAAATTGCTGATGACTGAAATGAGATATAATTGTTTTTCTTTACTTATGTCTTTTTCTTTTTTTGTTCTTTAATTGTCATTTTCTCGCTTGCATGTGAATAGTTTAACTCTGCCAACGGTCCAACAGGTTTTCTCTAGTTAAACTTTTCCTCTGAGCATTTCAGCGCTGATCTGCCCACCTTGCAGGTGGTCCTGGTGCAGGACGAGGTGACGGGCATCCACAGGTCTCTGTTGGTGTCTCTCTTCTCGATGATGTAGTTGGAAATGGCGCAGCCTCCATCATCCAGAGGAGGTTTCCAGGAGATCACCATGTAGTTCCTGAAGACCTCATTGAACACCACGGGGCCCTCTGGAGGCTGAGGACGGTCTGAAAGGAGGAAGCATTTATACAGGTCACTTTTTATACAGGTTATACCAAATTTAAAAAACCTTCTTTTTTTAAAACATTTTCATTGGGTTTTAAAATTTGGAAACATCTCTGAGTACGGTACATAGAGTACTGATACCGTTTTCTGTTTATCGTTTGAACTTTGAATTTCGAGTCATACCAGCTCAGCACTCTTCTTTCCCTCTCGAGTTTGTATTTCCTAAATTTAACATCCTTCATTTCTAGTCTAAATCCTGTTATTGGATCCATTGTATGCTTTATAGTTAACGTGAGTTCTTTGTTTCCCACCAAAGCTAGAATTTGATAATCCTTTCATCTCTATATCCTTCATCTTGCTTTATAATATGAACTGCACCAATAGGGGAGCGGTCTGAGCTGTGACATATAGAAATATCGTTGCAGATTTGGCAGGACATTCCTCCTTGTGCTGTATATCTCGTTTTACGAAGACAAAAAAGTTTCTTCAGTGATGATTTTTAAAACACTCAAACCTGCATGGATATTCAGAGTTTCAGTGGAGCAGCGACTCACCGACCACAGTGATGGTGCAGATTCCTGTGCGAGTCCCGGCGGCGTTCTCCACACTGACGCAGTAGCGGCCGCTGTGTTCTCTCTTGGCCTTGCTGATGTTGAGGCTGAGGTGGCGGACGGTGCTGTGGAGGCCGATCTCTTCGCTTGCCTTCAACTCCTCCTCGTTCTTTGTCCAGGTGATAGCCGGGGCCGGTTTGCCGCTGTAGCAACCTGACAACGTGCAGGTGTCTCCCACCTTCACCATCATCTTGTCCCTGAAGTCCAGGTCCAGAGTGGGTGGTTCTGAGGTGTGAGGAGGGACAACAAGCCTTTTTACAATAGCTGCTGACAAAGGGATGCTGCCAGAAACCCGGTTCTGAATGGGGATTGGTTCTAATACAGTAAAACCCCAAGTATATTTAATAGGGTTTCTGAAATGTATTCTTTACTCTATGGGGATGTTGAAGGGTCCCTAAACATCTGTGTTGCTGTTGGGAAAATAAACGTCTCAATGTAAAAGTTTAGCCTTTATTGTCCTCTTGACATTTGTGCAATTGCAAGTTTAATATTGTTGGTTATCGTATCGGTATCGGCCGCGACAAACATAGTTATTATTACTGACTCTGAAATTCTATGTCTGTGCGTTTTTCATCAAATAAAAGAGGTTGTTGCGTCACTCACCGAGCTCGTCCTTGCACTGGACAGGTTTGGTGGCGAAGGAAGCTTTGCCCTGTCCCACCTGGTTGATGGCAGAGACTTTGAACTCGTGGCTTGAGCCGTCCTTCAGTCCTGTCAGTGTGAACTTCCTGTCCATCAGCTTGTCCTCTCCACCTACTCGTGTGAAGTTGTCCCGGCCGATCATGCGAGACTCGAGGACGTACTCGGTCACCTCAGCGCCGCCGTCATACTTGGGCGGTCTCCAGGCGACAGAGATAGAGTCCTTGGTAATTGCGGTGATGATCAGGTCCTCTGGACGTTCCGGGACGGCTGGAGGAGACACAAACACAAAGGTGATGAGACATATTAAAGGACAATTCCTGTGTGGTCGTAGTTTTAGCTGTTCTTTCTGTTTCACATCGAATGTCAAAGGTTTTAAGGTCTTCACCAGTTTAAGAATATTTCCTCTCTCTACTTCAGCTTGGAGTAAATACTCTGAACCAAATTCTGAATGTGACGAGTTCCTTGTAGTAAGAAGACAGCAGCAGTTTAAGACTGAAACAAATTTAGATTCATAGATATGTTTGAGTTTAAAATCTGTAGTTTAGTTTAGACCCTGGTCCATTTTTAATTATGCTGTCAGAATTAACATTCAAATGATGGAAAGCATATAAAACAAATGTTCTGGTAACGCGTTATTTTATGGGTCCCATAGTTTCAAATAATTTTCTAGAAAGTAAGTGATGGTTAAATCTAAATTCATCCATTTTCATTCAAGGAATTTTCTCTGCAAATCAACAACTGCTTATAAACTCAACACAACTCACTAAACTCAAACAACCGTCTCAGAACTTCGTCTCTATTTAGTATCTGCAGTATTTCCTGCAAACTTCAAGGAAATTATGGACCTGTAAATTAAGCAAATTCGAGTCCTTTGAAAATGTTTGTACCAATCTTGAGGTTTTTTGCAACTTGCTTCAAAATAAATGAGATTTTGAACCTCACTCTTCACACTGTCTGTTTTCTGAGTCTGAATCCTGCATCCTAAAATCAGTGAGATACTGTATGTTCTCAGCTTTCACTGGCTAAAGAGACAGAATTACTACAGTTTCTTTAAAAACAGGAGCTACAACTTGAATATAGCCAGTCTTTAGATATTAGACAGTCCAATTAATTACTTAAAATGACCATTTGAATTTCTTTGTTATATATGTAAATATATATATAAAAATTGTATATATACACAAAATATTTGTGTCTTATGTGATTATTTGCTTAAAGTATTCAGATGGTTTTCTACAGTATTTAAGAAAAGATCAAACCAGATCTGTTCATGGCGATCTTCAATTATTCTGAAAGTTTTTTTATGTACCCAACAAGCATTGATTTTATTAATACTTGGAATTGGAAATAAACAGATTGCCCATATTCATGTTTTTAAAAATGCTTAAATGTGATGCTTTTTATCATGAAACCCTTTCCTGTGTCTCAGATGTTTGGGGGGAATTCCTCAACTAGCTGAACCTATTTTAAAGTATTTGCATCAGTCTATATTATCTTTTATCCATTTCATTAATTAAGTAGGTGTTCTTTTTGAGGAAGGAAGGAAGGAAGTTTTTCCTTGCCACTGCCGCCAAGTGCTTGCTCATGGTGGGATTTGTTGGGTCTCTGTAATTAATAATATAAAGAGTTCGGTCTAGACCTGCTCTATAGGAAAAGTGCGGAAATGAAATAACTTCTGTTATGAATTGAATGGTTGTAAATATGAAATTAAGAGATTTCAAGACTATTTTAAGAAAATACTCAGAAAAATCATATGGTTTTTCTACAAAAAAGTTCAATTACTTCATTGAAAATTTTTCAAAATCGCATCTACTCCTTCTCCCTCATGAGAAAATCCAGAATCTATGAATATACAATACGAGGGGGGACTTTAAGGATTCGGAAAATTAGATCAGAGCTGCAAGAGACGTTCTGTACAGACATTTTCACAGCTCTTTGCTGACTGTATGACTTTATTTTTTAAAAATAATATTTTAGGTTGTTGTGTGTCTAACTTACAGATAGGGTCCTTGATGAGAACCATCTTGTCGGTCTCGATGAAAGGTCCCATGCCAATGATGTTCTCGGCTGCGATCCTGAAGAAGTAGCCCTTGCCGTCGATGAGTCCCTGCACCACAGCGTTGTTCCTCGTCACCGTGTAGGACACCGAGGTCCAGCCCATGCGGTCCGACTCCCTCTTCTCGATTATGTAGTTGGTGATGGCCGAGCCGCCGTCGTCCTCGGGGGAGTACCAGGTCAGCTTGCAGGAGTCGTTGGTCAGATTCTCGCCAGCGAAGGGAAGACCGACCGGTCCCGGGACGTCTGGAGGGAGGAGGGAGGATACACCTTACAAACACACAGGGAATCAGGGGATCTGGGAGCTCTAACTTTGAAGTTGTATTTTGTTTTAAGTGGGTCTACAGAGGTGGAAAGTTCAAATTTTACTTTGTTAAGCATATGAAATGTCTGGATATGTATGTTCAGGTATATCTACATGCCTATACTGTAGGCACTGTAGTGCAGTTCTTATCTCGTGACCCGATTTCAGCCGATTTATTTGAGTCTGGGTTTTTTATAAACACATTTTTGATAACTGTGCATCTTTTTAAAAGATTCCTCCATCATCCTGGTTGGGTTGACTCACCCAGGACCTCGACGATGATGGCCTTCTTCCTCTCTCCTCCCTCGTTCTTGGCGCTCAGTGTGTAGATGCCCTGGTGTTGGCGTCTGCAGTTCTTGATGACCAGTGAATTAGAGATGCCCGTCGTCTCCACCGCGGCCTCTTTGGGCACCTCGCCGTCGTCTCTGGACCAGGTGATCTGTGGGGCGGGTTTACCGGACACGTAGGCGATGATGCGGATGGTGCCACCGGCGTGGACCACGATCTTCTCCTTCACTGAGGCATCCAGATCCATCTCAGGAGGAACTGGACGAGAAGGTGTGGATTTGTATTTAATAAAATGTTCTTAAAGTTTTACCATCAGAAACATCACTTGACGTGCCCACAGTTGAATGTTGGGTGGATCAGATTCTTACTCGTTCTGTCTTTGACCTCGATCAGCTCAGACACGAGTCCTGGATCTCCCACTCCGGCGGCGTTCACGGCTCGGACTCTGAAGCGGTACAGACCGCCTTCCTTCAGGCCGGCCACCACGAACTTGGTTCCTCTGATCTCTGTGTCCTTCGCCTGGAGAGAGACGAGAGGACGATCAGTGCTCACACAAACTCAGCTACAACTTTTTTCAGACTTTGCCGATTCAGTGTAATGAAAACTTAACAGGACTGTTGTTAATGTCTTTATATTTCATATTTTATTACAATCTGATTGTTGAAGAGGTCCGGATGATGCTCTGGAAGCCTCTAGTATTTTTCTACTTTGATAACTGATATATATTTTGTTGATGTGCTCTTTATTAACTGAAGGTTTATTTTCAACTAACCTGAAATGACTAAAAACTACCACTGTTCTACTATAGATGAGAGGTAAGTCTTTGCATTTTTAGTCTGCCATAAAGAATGAGGGAAAACTTTTCTCTGATCCTTCTTGGCTTTAGCAAGCATGACGACGCTACTTTTAGAGTTAAATTTAATGTCGTACTTCACACCATAACTCTGAGCAGCTACTGGAAGCCAGTACCTATAGGTATTTTTACTTAAAGATCTCCTCCAGACATGTTTATGATAATCTGCTTTAAAAAATAATTTGTCTGATTTTTTTTTTCCACAAAAAAGTTTTATTAACTAGTTAAAAATGAAAAAGTTCATGTCCTCCTTCTCCCTCATTGAGAAAATCAAGAATCTATGAATATTCAAATAATTTCAAAATTTTAACAGCTGAGCACAAGATGTCTCCTGCTCCACTGGAGAGTCCATCCTCAGTGTTCATGTTTCCACATCATACTTGTGCCAGTTTCCTACTGGACCCTGATTAGCTTCCAAATAGTCAATAGGCAATAGACGTCACAGAATCCTGCAGGTACGTCCAGGTGCTAAACATGTAATGTGAGCTCAACAACATCACAGTGAAGGAACAATAACAAAAACACCTTTCTGAGTGGAGGAGGGCTTTAAAAAAAAGAGTGACAGAAAACTGGTGTCGGTTAGATGTTTGCAGCTATACAGTTGTTGTAAGTCGACATACAAAAATAACAACTCGTCCTCGATCAACATCTTCCTTCGATGGACATGACATCAGTGACACTGCCTCAGCAGTTGTTTTTTACCTTCACCCAGCTCTCCTCGCTCTCGGGCTCCTTCTCCTCCTCATCGACGCTCAGCAGCAGCTTCCTCTGAGCCTTCTTCTCCTCCTCCTCCTTGTTCACTTCCTGGAACTCCACGATGTAGCCTGTGACCTTTGACCCTCCGTCCACCAGAGGAGGGATCCACTCCAGCTCCACCGTCGACTTCGTCCAGTCTATCACCTTCGGAGTAGGTGGACCCGGAGGCTCTGCACGCGCACACACACGCACACACACGTTTAAAGACTTCAAGGTTCATTAATGACCTTAGAAATAGTAGTTTGACTAAAAACTGTTAGCACAAGGCTCTCTTACTGGAAATTTTCCAGAGCTTTTAGTCACATCTTGTGCAGATGAAGGCCACAAAATCTGTCTGAAAGTTGTGGAAAACATCCTGTATGTGGACCTTGTGCTAACAATTCAAATGTATACAGGTGATCAAGGTGATGAGTATCAAGTTGGTTTGTCCTTGTTTTGATAATAAAATAAAAGCCAAACTCATCAGTCCGTTGAAGTGTTTTAGCTGACTGATCCACTGACTATAATGTCCTGTAACAGTGAAAACATCTTTCTTACTGATGGGGTCTCTGCAGAGTACGGGGTCAGAGGGCAGGCTGGGCAGACCGCAGCCGGCGGCGTTGACAGCGGTGACCCTGAACTGGTACATGGCGCCGTCCAGCAGGCCGGTGACGTCCCAGTTGTTGCCCAGCGGCAGGGCTCGGATCGGGTCACGGGTGACACGGGCCCAGCGCTTGGAGGTGGTTTCCTTCTTCTCGATGATGTAGCCGGTGATGGAGGAGCCGCCGTCGTATTTGGGCTCGTCCCAGTTGACGGTCATTGACTCCAGACAGACGTCCGTTACAGTCGGTTTCTCACACTGACCCGGGACGGCTGCAAGAGGACAGGACAGTCATCAATAATCAATACATCAGCTGTAGGAATTAGATAACGATGTGTTATTGATCTCTACAGGTGTTTCACTTTGGCTGTTTAAGCCACTGTATACTTTTATTTTAACTTTATTTTACCAGGAAGTCCCATTGAGCTGAAAAATCTCTTTTACAAGAGAGACCCGGCCAAGGTCGCAGCTGTACAAAATCACAAAATACGTGGCTCAATAAGATCTGGGCGGTTATAAAACAAATGAATGCGTGTTGGGGTTTTGGCGTGCTACTTCTCAGTTAACCGCATGGTTCATCGTTAATGATCTCTTCTTCTACTATAAGCATCATGTATCATATATGTTGGAACAAGCAGAAAATATACTGTATGTGTTGTTAACAGTCTGAAGATAAGGATTTTTTCTAAGGAAAAATCAGATATAAGAGATACAATACAGACTAATGTGGATTACGGACTAAAATTTAACTGTAATACAGACGTTTTTAGTGTGTAGATGATGAAACTGAAGACAGCTGACAGGACAGGCAGACTGATCTGGACTTACTGAAGAGGTTTCTGGCTTTCTCCGGCTCGCTGACCAGCGGTGGACTGACTCCGAACTTGTTCTGGGCCATGACTCTGAACTCGTACTCGTGGTTCTCCGTCAACCGGGTCACCGTGTAGGCGCACTCCTTGGGGTCATTGGAGACGTGGACCCAGGACTTCCTGTTGTCCTCGCGCTTCTCAACCACATAGTTGGTGATCTTGGATCCACCGTCGTCTGTGGGAGGGTTCCAGGCCAGGCCAATCCTCTCTGCAAACACCTCGGTGAACTTCATTGGTCCGACAGGTGGGCCGGGAGGTCCTGCAGGGGGAGGGAAGGTGAGTCACATTTGTTTTATAATAAAACATTCATGTAGCCTCAACATGGGAAGATATCGGTCTCTTTACATTGGAAAAGCTGCAACCAACTGATACGTTTAGCTTTTTTACTGGATAAACCACTTCAACCATGATCGCTTATCAAACCTGTCATCAATCGATTTGTTGATTTTAATTAAATGGTAATTGATCGTTTGCTAATAACCTTTGCATTCTCACACAGCACATGTAGAGTTTACAATGATAACGTGGCACATTTACCATAAAATTCACAGTAATTTTTGAAACAATGGATCCTCGATTTCATACAGAAGTAAACTAACTACTACTACTACTAACTAACTCTTGGGCATAGAAGTAACGACAGGTAACTTCTGTTGGTAGTGAGCTAGTTACACAGACATGCTTACTATTGCAGCTTATATTAGAGCAGATAAACACACTGTTTGATCCATTGCTTACACTTTTGTAACAGTGCACATGTCTTACTACAGCTGCATGTACACCGCTTCATCATGTGACACACCTGCTGTGACTAGTTACTGTTGCTAAGTTATTATTGGACAATCACTGTTCGGTGTTAAACGTACAGTTCACTCAAAATCAACATATGTCTCATCTCACCTGTAGAGCCGTTTATCCAGCTAGATTGATCATAGAGATGTCTGCATTGTTTGAATATAATGGGACTATGTGTCACTCGGCTTGTGGAGCTCAAAGAGCCTAAAAAATACATTTGAAAAACTCAGCAGCAACGTCTCTTTCCAGAAATCAGGACCCGGTTACTGAAGATAGTCCACAGATTTGTTGTGAGCAGTTTCATTTAGTTCCTACATGAAACTGCTCACAACAATCTCTTCGGCCGATATGGATGGATAAATAACACTACAGGTTTTAGTTTTGATTTTGGGGTGAACTGTCCCTTTAAGAGATCTTAAGTGTTTGTGTTTCTCACCAAGCACGGTGAGCTTGATGTCCTTGGTGACCGTGCCAAGGCTGTTGCTGGCCGTCAGGCTGTAGAGGGCGCTGTCATGCCTGCTGGCCTGCTGGATCAGAAGCGTGCACTTGTCCTGGGTCACCAGTTTGTTGATGTGTTGGTCGTAGTGGATGGCGGCCTTCTCCTCAGGTTTGGCCAGGCCGGCTTTCTGCCAGGTGAGCGTGGGGAACGGACAGCCGCTCACCTTCGCCACAATGCTGACATCACAGCCCTCCTCACCCTCCATGGCCTCACGCAGCTCAATGGTGGGAGCACCTGCAGAAAGAAATGAGATTCTTTATTGAAGGTCTTTCCCAGTTGTCATTCCAACTTTAAGAGATGCTCATGAGCCACTTGTAAAAAAGGTTGTGAAACTTTACAAACCCAATTTTCTGTCCACATTGGCTTAAAAATATTTAACCTTAAAACTCAGTGCTTGAACAGTCCTAGCTGAAAAAGGTGAAATAGATTTCTGAGCAGTCTGTGATTGGCTGAAGCGCCTGTCACTCACATGTCTGATCCTTGATGAACAGAGGTCCAACGGTGGTGGAGGGTCGGCTGGGTCCAGCGGCGTTCACGGCTTTTACTCTGAACTCATATTCTCCTCCCTGCAAATCAACGACAGTCAACAGTAAATCCAGGTCCGAAGGAAACTTGACTTCTTCATCACACAGTAATTCATCACAAGTATGAGAACTACAGCTGTAAGACACCACAGTAATATCTATATCAGAGTGGAACAGCAGGCTGGAATCTCAGCTTCACCTCTCCACTGGATTAATTGGTATTTCTCAAGCAGGAAAACATTAAGTGTCCATCAGTAATAACTCTTTGTCCAATTACTTTTAGGGTTCCAATTTTTGGCCCATTCTGTTTCAATTTGTATGTGACAGTAACAATGAACAATAAACTTTATTTGAATGCCTCTTTTAAAAAACAGAACTTTAAAGCACAATGTAATGACTAAACACAGAAAGAGTAGGTAAAAGAATAAAATTAAGACAAAATAAAATGAACACATACCACAATAAAACAGGTTAAAAATATGAAAAAGACTGAAAAAGAGCAACTTAACAACCCGTTTTGCTTGAACACGCCCCCTTCACAAATTAAAAAATGTATTCTCACCCAGGCTCACTGCTGCCTGGAAGGAAAAAAGTTAATCGGAAAACTGGGATATAGTGTGGAATTGATATGAAATGGGACATGACGTACAAACCCACTGGTCTATGAGCTCAACCCTGTGCTGAGAGTTACTGAGCATTAATAAAGGCACAAAGTAGTGAAGTGAGAGTGGTGGGATCGCTTGAAAGACATAGACCAACCTCCTTCAGGTCCTCCACCACAAAGGTGAGCTCCTCCACGTCTCTCTTGTTGCACTGCTTCCAGGTCTCCTTCTCCTTGCCGCTGGTGTCCCAGCTCAAACGCTCGATGATGTAATGCTTCACCGGAGAGCCACCGTTGTTTTTGGGAGGCTCCCAGCTCAGAGTGACGGTGTTCTTTGTCACCAGGTTGACCTTCAGCTTGGTAGGGGGGTCGGGTGGGTCTGAGGAGAAGGAAGAGGAAGATTAGCATTACAACAATTCCAGTAAGGTTTTGACAGTTTGTGCTGTATTTTTGTAGTTTGAATAGTCGATCTGTCCTCACAGATGGGGTCTCTGGCCCGGGCGGGTTCGGTGGTGACGGTGAACGGGCCGAATCCAAGTCTGTTCTCAGCTCGAACCCTGAACAGGTAGTCCTGACCTTCCAGCAGACCCGGCACCACGTAGGCCTGGCTGGCACAGGCTGCATTCACCTGTTAACAAATCAACCAATCCATCAGTTAATCAATCACAAACAGCACAATTTATGTTGATTTCAATTGATGGATTAAATTAAAGGGAAAATCCAGTGTTTTTCAACCTGGGTCTCATTTTCGTTATTGTAGCCATTCTGACTATAAGTCAGGCTAACTTTGTAATATCTGTCTATATCACTCAAATAAAACTAAATTCAACTAAAGTATTTTGTTTTCTAAAATAAAGAGTAATTGAACTAAACTAAACTGTAAATGGTCAGTAGTTTGACAAAATGAACTGAAAGTAAAGTAAAATGAGATGCTGAAATACTACCTGTAGAAACTGAAACTTGGTGTTAAAAGTGGAACTAGAAAAACTGAGAAATGGACTGAGCAATGTTCACCTTTGTCCAGGCCTTGTCAGTGACACATTTCTTCTCGATAAAGTAGCTCTTGATTCTCTCTCCTCCATCGTTGTCGGGGAGTTTCCAAATCAGTCTCATGGTTGACCGGCTGATGTCAGTAATCCTCAGATCCTTTGGAGGTCCAGGTACGTCTGCAGTCAGGAAAAAAGTACAGTCAGAGATCCAAGAACAACACAACAATGAACCCAACATACCGACACTCTTATACTGAAGGAACTCTGCCACAAAAGAAACACAGGCTCAGGCTTGTAGTAGAACAGTTACATTACAGATGTATGTAAGGTTGAGGTCTATATACAAACAACATAGACATACCGAGAACATTGACTCGGACGTTGACGTGTTTCTGTCCGGACTTGTTCTTGGCGGTGATGGTGTAGCGTCCAGAGTGGCTTCTCAGACTGACGGGGATGGTCACAATGGATGTGTTGTCTGTGGACTCAACCTGAATACACAAAAACAGTTTGTAAATTAAACTAAAATCCATAAAACGTGAACACACCTGATCTTGAATATACAGTTCTATAAAATGGATTACAAAAGGGTTTTCAGTAAAAAAAAAAAAAAAGAGTATCTGAAATGCTTTATTGAAAATTGCTTCACAAATACACAGTTTTTTCGCGAAGAAAAAAGTGCAATAAAAAGAAGATTTTACTGGAAAATGTAAAATTATTATGTTTCTGTGTAGGGTCTTACCTCAGAGTCCACAGGCAGTGTGTGCAGTTTGTTCTTCTTGTGCGACTTGGCTTTGCCATAATAGTCCCAGGTTACCTTGGGAACAGGGCGGCCCTTGATGGTGGCTGGGATTCTGATCGGATCTCCAGCACGGATGCACAGCAGGTCTTCGGCGATGACGTCGATGTTGATGGAAGGCGCAACTGTCGAATTAGATACACCATTGGAAACATCAGTGAAGGACAGAGAGACATACACAGAAAAACCTTTGTACAATGATGAATCTATTTGTTGAAGTTGAAACTTTAGAGTAGGACATACGCTGGATGTCCTCAACGAGAACCTCGCTGGTGCGGGGGCTGGGGTCGGACTCGCCGATGTCATTGACAGCAATGATCCTGAAGCGGTAGCGTTTCAGCTCGCGGAGGCTGGGCACAGTGAACTCAGTGGTGGGGTGCAGGGTGTCGGGGTCGTTGACCCTCACCCACTCTGATTTGCCCTCATCCTGGATCTGGATGATGTAGCCCTTGATTGGGCTTCCTCCATCCCTCTCTGGTGGCTTCCAGGACAATGTGATACTGTGCTTTGTCTTATCAGCCACCTCAGGAGCAGCAGGCATGCTTGGAGGAGCTGGAGTGGAGAGGAGCAGTTTTTAAAAATAGTATCCAATTTGGGAAAATCAAATTCAAAATACAGAGGATTTGGGATTTAAAATGACAGATCTGGTCAAAGAAGGACTTCAATTAATTGCAGTGATATTAGTTTTTTACGTTTATTTTGTTATGTAGGACTTATTTTTTTATCCAACGCTTTAAAAAGAAGCCTGTTGTTTTTTACTCACTGAGTGGATCGACAGCAAAAGCAGAGTCGGATGGTTCGCTGAATGGTCCTGTTCCTGCAGAATTGCAGGCAGCAACCCGGAACTCATACTCTGTTCCTTCGAACAGACGAGTCACCTGGGAGACACAGAGAGATGTGTGGATACGACAGACTCCTGTGACTAGCTTGCAAAAAAGACCATCCTAAAGGACTGTGACCTTCCTTTCTGAAGGTCTGCGAAAGACCTTCTTACGGTCTTTAACATACCACTTTAAAAGTCTATAATGGAATTTTCTAAAGGTTTGTGATGAACCTTCCAAACGTCTGAAACAGACGTTTTTTAAATGATGGTCTGCGACAAAGCATCCTAAGGATGTGAGACAGATCTTTTTAAATCTCTGTGACAGACCTTCCTAAAGGTCAATGATGAGCCATCCTATGGTTTACCATAAGGTTCTATTTTGGTATGTAGGAGGTTGACAAAAGTTGGGTTTAAATGTAGATCCTACACTTGCCAGGTGAGAAGTTTTTTAAGCAGTGGACCTAGAGCTGAAATACTGAAGCAATAATTTATGTTCAACATGAAAAAGTTAATTCTGTGCTAACACAGAAACAGCTCCACCAGCTCACCTGGTACTCCCAGCCTTTAACGCCCCTCTTGGTGACTGGCATCTTGTTGACTTTGGCCCAGTAGCCAGTGCCTTTCTCCCTCTTCTCTAGCCAGTAGCCGATAATCATAGAGCCACCGTTGTCTCTGGGAGGCTCCCAGGTTAGGGTCATGGAGGTCTTGGAGTACTCTGCGATGGTTGGTTTCTCTGGTGGGCCGGGAAGGCCGAATGGGTCTGTGATCCGGACTTCCTGCGTTGTGCAGGGGTCAGATTTACCGTAGCGATTCTCGGCTCTAACCTGGAACAAGTAGGTCTTGTTGGTCTCCAGGTTCCACATCTGCAGGAGAGAGAGGTGGTGTTTCAATTAGGGTCAAAAAGGGCTATAAAGGCCTATGATAACTCCGTTATCATTATTATTATTGTTGTTGTTGTTATCAGGACATACCCCGTATCTCTTCTCAATGATGCTGTTGGTAACCTCCACCCACTGTGGTTCAGGTGGAGCTTCCTGTCCCTCTTCCAGCTCCGGCTCCTCTGTCACCACGTCCTTCTTCTCAATAATGTAATTGGTCAGCTCGCTGCCACCATTATCCAACGGCGCCTCCCACTGGAGGTAGCAAGACTCCGCCTTGATATTGGACACTGCCAAATTTCTGGGTGGAAGTGGCCGGTCTGAGAGGAGAGCAAAATACAGTTATTACATATTAATAAGCACATCCTGTCTTTTCTGCCTCTCAGTGGGATGTTTTAACTCACCCAGCACCATCACAGTGATGGTGTGCTTGGCTGAGCCCATGTTGTTAGAGGCAGACACAGTGTAGCTGCCGCGGTCCCTCCTGTTGACTGCTGGAATGGACAATGTGGTCTTGCAGTTCATCCTGCCGGTCACCTCCGTCTCCATCAGCAGAGTCTCAGTGGGCTTCTCGATCACCACGTCATCCTTGGACCACTCGATCTTAGGGATGGGGAGGCCCAGGACATCAGCGGGGATCTCAATGGGCTCACCCTTCTTCACGGTAATTGAGTCACCTTTGAAGTGCTTCAGCATGTGGACCTCAGGAGCCACTTAGAGGTACAGGACGGGAACAAAACAAATCAGCACACAAAGAAAACACTAGTGCGCACCTTTAGCATCCATAAGAAATTCTACCTTGGTCCATTTCTTGAATATGAAAGAAAGATTAGGGGTTTTTAAGACCATTTCAAACATTGAGCCTTACCTTCATCGTCTTGGATAACCACAGTGAACGGGATGGATGGCTCGCTCTCTCCGATTAGGTTACGGCACTTGATCCTGAACTCATACATCCAGGACTCCTCCAGGCCCTCCACAGTCATGGTCATGTTGGGGCAGATCTCTGTGTTGCAGGGCTCGAAGGCCTGCTGGTCATGCCTCTTTTTCTCAACAAAGTAGCCGATTACAGGGCTGCCGCCATCATTACGAGGTGGCTTCCAGGTCAGTGTAATGGAGTTCTTGGTGCGTTCGGTATAGCGGAACTTCTCAGGGTAAGATGGTGGGCCTGCAGAACCACCAAAGCAACGATTGGTTTTAAGTACAAATCCACTTTTCAACCAAGACGACTTATCATGTTACTCCTAAACACTGATTCTTGGTCTGCTCACAAGAAAGAATTTTAGGCATTCATTTCTGAATCAATGAAGTGATTTTAGGACTCACCCTGTGGGTCCAGAGCCGTGATGGGTCCAAGCTCTACGGGCGGGCCCATGCCATACTTGTTCTTGGCAATGACACGGAACGTGTAAACCTGTCCCTCCATGATGCCCACGCACTCGCACTTGGACGAGGCGGTTTCAATGGGCTGCCTCCATGTGTGCATCTTGCCGTCTTTTCTCTCCACAATGAAGCCAGTCAGGTCGCTGCCTCCGTCATCCTCGGGGTCGTCCCAGTTCAGGAAGATCATCTTGCGAGTGACAACAACGGGCTTCAGGTCCGTGACGGGCCCAGGGACATCTAAAGATAAAACAATATTTCTCTCTGTGTTCATTTTTATTTCATAGCATCAATTAATTGCAAGTTAACTGTTGAGCTTTATCATCAAGTCCTGCCCTGCCTTCCTGGACTTCCACTCACCCATGACCTCCACTCTGGTAGAAGCAGACTTGATGCCGCTGGGGTTGCAAGCAGAGATCTGGTATTTGCCGCAGTCCTTCCTCTGGACATTCTTGATTGAAACGATGCTGTCGTTGCCCTCAGTGAGGATCTCCACGTGGTCTTTGTCAGGTTTGCCGTCGTCCTTGGTCCAGGTGATGGATGGGTAGGGTTTACCTGTGACTGTAGCGGGTACACGGAGTGTCTCGCCGGCTCTGATGACCACGCCGTTCTTGACGGACAGGTCCAGTTCAATCACTGGCAGCTCTGTGGAGGGCAACCAGCAACCAAGGAAAGAAGTCAACAACAAAAAAAGCTATGAGATTTCCAACAATGAATTAGAGAACATTTGACCTCAATAAATCCAAATTTCATTCTCTTTAGTTTTTGCTCAGTCTTGTTTTTTTCCCTGCTGACCTGCAGGATTCCTGACGAACACAGACTCTGTGAATCCTGGCGTTCCCTCTCCGGCAGCATTGCAGCCGATGACTCTGACCAGGTACTTGGCTCCCTCTCGGACTCCATAGACAGTGAAGGCCCGGGTCTTCCAGGGACGCTCTGTAGACCTGGACCAGTCCTTGGTACCAGCCATGGCCTGAAGAACACCACAGAAACATTAGAAACATTAGTCTGAACTGAAATCAATATAATATAATAATATTCAACGATTCAACGAATTTGAACCTGCAGCTACAGCGAGGCAGGAAGCTGAAAACAAATGTGAGTAAAGCTGAAAAAGTATCAGAGGTGACTTGACGATCTGACCTTATCCACATGGTATCCCAGGATCTCTCCTCCACCATTGTCGGCAGGTGGGTCCCACTCCACGTCGATGGAGTGGTCAGTGGTCGCTACCACTCGGGCAATTGGAGGTCCAGGAGGTACTGCAGTGTCACAAATAAACACAGATGGGACATATTAACTATGAGACTGACTATATTTCCATGGATATAAGTAGCCTGTTCATGACTCTAATGATGCTGTATTTTCGACAAGTATTTCTAAATATGTAAGTATTCCAGGAGACCACATGAAGATGATCAATTATGACAACCCAACATTTGGTGATGCCAGTTATTTTCCTTCACTTAAACAGATATGAAAACGTTTATCAGAATCGTACTGAACACAGGGTTTAGAGAAGTTTACGTACGGATTGGAGCCTGGGCCGTCTTGGGGTCGGAGGGGACGCTGAACTTTCCGGGGCCGGCCTGGTTTTCGGCTGCCACCCTGAAGATGTAAGTCAGCCCCTCCAGTAGACCTTCAACATTCAGCTCAGTGTCAGGGACGATGTTCCTGAAAACCAGTACAGAAGGGAATATTCAGAATACACAGCAAAAAGATTTTTGGTAAAATGGTATCAATATGCTTTGATATTTCCCCACACACCAGCTAATGCCCACTTTTTTTTATGAATCTTAGTACAAATACAGATAGAAAAGAGGTTTTATTGTTGTGTTTCCTCACCTATTGACACGTGTCCAGTGTGAGCTGTTGATCTCGCGGCGCTCCACCCAGTATCCCAAGATGGGGCTACCATTGTCATTTGGCTCGTTCCAGGTGACCAGCATGCTGCGGGCCGTAATGTCATCAATCTGTGGCTTATCAGGAGCCTCGGGAGTATCTGAGGAGGACGAAGAGACCGTACAGCAGAAAAAAATTAAGTGAGACTCAATTTATGTTTTTTTCTTCACCTTGTATGTTACATATAAAATGTTTATTTTAGCCATGTAATGAACTTTTCTTTGCACTTTTACACTAAAAAAACACTGTATCCTTACTACTGTTTGTATATCTTTGATATCACATAGTGTTTATTCCTTCCTTCTTGACTTGTTTAGAAAACATTGTACAACAGGTCTGAGAAATTAGAAATTGGGTCGCAAAATTATTAAAAGTGTATAGCTATGTAGGGAATTTAGGTAAGCTAAAAACAATGGTAAGTTTACATAAATGTATGCTAACATGGTAAGCTGTCAAAATGGAAACTTATTGAAGCTAATAAACACTGTAAGCTAACAAAAAGAACTAATAGCTAATTTAAAATGTAGTTATTTAAGCATATGTCATATGTGCATAACAGACTTTAAAAAGCAATTATATCTGATAATATAGTTTGTTAAAAAACACAATGTTTAACATGTTAGTTAATGTAAACGGACTTGGCCTGTAAACTCATAAACTAAACCCCCAAAAACAGCAACAGGAAGTATGAACAGGAGTAATAATAAACAATACCATACCGAAAGGATTCTTGGCAATGAGTGGCTTGGAGACGCAGTGTGGACCAGCGCCAAACTTGTTCTCAGCTACAACCCTGAAGATGTACTCCTTTTTCTCGATGAGTTTGGGCACCAGGTAGCGGCATCCTCTTAGTGTGGAGGTGACGCAGCTCCAGCCGATCTCCAGCTTTGAGTTATCCTTCTTCTCCAGAGTGTAGTTGAGGATCTCACTGCCACCATCATCCAGAGGAGGATCCCACTTGCAAATCACAGAGTTCTTCCTGACCTCCTCAAATCTGAAGTTCACCGGAGGCCCGGGAGTATCTGGGGACAGACGAAATGATCATGTTTTTGCCCATGAAATGTCTAAAAGCTACAGCAGGCCTTTCAATAGGGGGATGCTATAAACATTTACTGACATTCACTGCATCAAGCTTATAACAAATTTATATTTAATTCATCAAATGTATTATTAATTTATCATTGATTTGTTAATCAATAAACTAATTGTTTCCTTTATAAAATGCTAAAAGAAATGACAAAGACCATTATTTGCCAAAAATAAAAAGATCGCTAACAGTCTGATTATCAAACTGTAATAAAGTCATAATAATGTTAGATCTGCTTTTGAAATACTGTCTCTGTGAACATGTACGGCTGATATTTTAAGGAGTAATTTGTTAAAATTTGTAATTTACTAAATTTGTTGAAAATACAGAAGTTCTACAATTATACAGCTTTGGTTTTTATACAGTATATATACATATGTATATATGTTTTTGAAAAACAAGTGTGTATATATAACTATACATTACAGTAGAAAAATAAATAGAATACAAATTGGAAAACTTTTTTCATAATATAACTTACAATTCACCAAAAACTTTAATGTTGATATTTCTGACTTAGTCTGATTGTCAAATAGTAATATTTTATTAATTACTCCATTTCACTTCTGAAACATTGTCTCTGTAGACATTTAAGGAGTAATTGGTTAACTTAACTTGATGAAAATACAAAATATCAAGCTTTTTCTTTCTTACTCTTATTGTTATGTATAGGGATGCAACAAAACTGTTTGAGCTCTAGTTCTGTATGTCTTATTCCTATCTGTTTTTAAAGCATATTTATGTGTAGTGCATATGTATTTGTTAAAAAAACAATACATCACTCTTTCATTTAAATTTGTATATCTATATAATGTATGTATATGTAACTATAGATCTGACATTAGACACAGGATACCAAAGAATTACAGTAGAAAATAAAATAGAAAAGAATTCTCACCGAGCACGTTGACCTCGCAGGTTGCTGAGGCGATGCCGTGGTCGTTCTCCACCTTCACCATGTAGACGCCGTGGTCGGGGCGGATCGAGTCCCTGATGACGACAGAGGACGCGCCCCTGCGGCTGTTGTCGATGGCCAGGCGCTCGTTTATCGTCGGGTAGTCGGTCTCCTCCACTTCCGGCTCTGCAACCTCTTCTTCCTTCTTCTCCTCCTTCTTTTCCTCTCCTTCCTTCTTCTCTCCCTCCTTCACCTCTCCCTCCTTCTTCTCCTCTTTCTTCTCGGCCTCTCCCTCCTCTTTCTTCACCTCCTCCTTCTTCTCCACTTTCTTTTTCAGGGGTTTTTCGGGCCTCTTGCGGAGCGGCTCAGGCTGGATCACCTGGTTGTTCCAGTACCAGGTGATCTGAGGGTACGGCGAGCCAGAAATGTTGGCGTTCAGGCAGATCTCACAACCTCGCTTCACGCTGAGGCCAGACTGCAGGCTGCCGCTTAGGAAAACCTTCGGAGGATCTGAGAGAGAACAGAAGTAAAATTAACACAAAAGGTTCAGCTGAAAACTTGACAGCTGCATTATTAGTAAAGAGGGAAGTGAGTTTTTTGATCAGGACACCGATTCTGATCCAGATACGTTCTTATTGTAGATTTTCTACAAAACATTTGCTTGCTGTACCAAGAGCGAGAATTTTGTTAAGCTAAGCTAACCGGCTTCATATTTACATACATACATGAGAGTGGTATCAATCTGAACATATAACTCTCAGCAAGAAAGCCAATTCTTGCTGAGTGTATTTTCCAAAATGTTGAACTTTTCCTATTAAATTCCAATAAATTAAATGTAAATCAAATAAAGCATTTTTTATGAATATATAACTAAATTTGTCTTAGCTTGCTTTGCCCGACAATGAGAAAATAGTTTTGAGGTCGTCAGGAGCTGATGTCATCCTTACCGATGGCGTTTAAGGCCTTGACGAATGGCGGGCTGCGTGACGGTTCGCTGACCCCGGCAGCATTTTCCGCTTTGACTCTGAAGGTGTAGCTCTTGCCCTCCGTCAGCCTTCTGACAGTGTAGGACAGGACGGGCACCAGGAAGTCGTTGCACCTCTCCCACTTGTCCTCGCCCTTCTGCTGTTTCTCCAGGATGTAGCCCATGATCTTGCAGCCGCCGTCGTACATGGGAGGCTTCCAGGTCAGAGTGACGGTGCTGGATGTGGGGTTGTGGGTCTCCACGTCCACCGGCGGGTCGGGAGCATCTGGGACAAGATATGGATTTCAGTTAGATTTCTCTTTTTATACATTTATTTTTTTAATTCACTCATCAGAGGAATGAAATATTCTGTTCACAGCTACACAATTTTCTATTTCAAAATGTTTCTGTAATTTAACAGATTTAAACTCCAAAAACACTTGATCCTACATTATAATGCAACTGGATAGCGGCAATAGCTAAGTGATGACATCACTATGACATCATCAGAGTTTTCTCCTCCAGAGCCTCAGAAGAGAATATCAAAGTTTAGTAGCACTCCTCGTCACAGGTAAACTGACTGTAAAATTGGGGGAGTGGCCTTTTAACAATGAATCCAAAATCTAATTTTCATGCATCATATCAAACAGGAAATGTCTGTTTTTTCTTACGTTTCTGGTCCTCTGCGATGACCGGGTTGCGGAGCTCAATGAACTCTCCTCCTCCGATCTTGTTGACGGCCTGGACTCTAAAGTAGTACTCTCCGTTGAGGATGAGGTCTTTGACGGTCCAGCTCACCTTGTTCTCTCCGGACATCATGTTGACGTACGTCCTCCTGCCGGCCTCACGCCGCTGCACACGCACAAACAAATAACAAACAAAAGAAACATCAGTTTAAGTGTCTTTCCGGCCCTGATGTCAGATTTAAAACCGTCATTGCAGCTCAGAAATAAAAACATGCTGCCATCTTGGACCTGCAGGACGTAGTGAAGAATCGGGCTGCCGCCATCGTAGTCTGGAGGATCCCAGGAGATTTTACAGGAGCTCTTTGTGATCTCAGAGGCTATGATTTCCTTACAGGGACCAGGAAGACCTGATGACAGAGAGACAGAGACGTGTTAAAAAGTAATCTGCTGAGAGTCCAGGAGACTGATGTCTATGTGATCATGTAAAAACTGGACATGTGTGATTGACTACCGATAACTTTGACGTTGATGGCGGCGCTGGCGGCTCCTAGTTTGTTCTCAAGAGTAACCTTGTACTGTCCGGCATCAGCGTGAAGGCTGCTGTCAATCTCCAGGTGACAGGAGGTATACTCCTTCCTGTTGGACACAAACAATCCCATCAGTCACTGCTGCTCACACTGACAAAGGACACTAGACCACAAAACCCCCCAACACCCTAGAGCAGATACAGGACCGTTTTAGCCACAGAGAGATATGATTATTCTAAATTAAATTTCTGATATTGAATTAGAGCTACAATGATTAGTCGATTAACCACAAACATTGGTGGCTTGTAATTGGTGAATTACTGAAACCGATTCATAGATGGAAAGTCAGATATGTTGAATATTGACCGACAAAAAAAACGTATGAAACGTCTCACTGACCTGAAGCTGAGGCGTTCGTCAGCCTTCAGCTCCTTGCCGTCTTTGTGCCAGGTGATTCTGGGTGAAGGGACTGCACTGAAGGGAACTGGGATGTGCAGCTTCTCTGTTTCCACAACAACCAGGTCCAAAGTCTGGAAGTCCAGTGTTGGTTTACCTGGAAACACAGAAAAAACAAGATACTCATTCACCCATTAGTGTCAATTTGATGATTTACAGAACTTTCCACAGGAAACGTGACACTAAGGACAATGTTAAGCCCAGTAGACGTTCTTACAGTCAGATTCTTTGGCGAAGACGTTCTCAGAGATGTCGGAGGGCTCGCTGACTCCGACAGCGTTGATGGCTCTCACTCTCAGGATGTACTCCTTCTCAGGGACCACGCCCTCCTCCACCCGGTACTTCAGCTCCTTCACTGGACGGGAGTTGACCCTCATCCACTTCTCTGTCCCGGCCTCACACATCTCGATGTGGTAGCCGGTGATGGGGCAGCCGCCATCCCTCTGTGGAGGCTTCCAGGCGATGGACAGGAAGTCCCGGCTGGCTCCGGTCACATGCAGCTCAATGGGCGGTGATGGGACACCTAGAAGGGACAGGACAGATGGATTCTGATTCTTTCTCCACATTTCTATGATTTTTTCAATAAGCCATTACTCATCACTGAACTAACCTGTTGGATCTTCGATAGTGAGGATCTCGGTGGGTTCGCTTGGATGACCGACGCCGGCCTCATTCTCAGCGCTGACCTGGAACTGAACCTCTGTTCCCTCAATGACGTCTGTCACTCTGTACTTACAGTCTGGACCTGAAGTCTTCCCGCATTTCACCCAGCGAGTTCCAAGCTTCTCCTTCTTCTCAATGGAATACCTGGAGGCCATAATCACAGAAAGGTAAAAACACCTTCATACAGACTTTCAACACTGAGGAAATAAACCTGCTACTACAGCAAGTGAAAAAGCTATTATGAGAAATTAGTGAAAGGTAGCGTTGGTACGGAACTACAAATTAATCCTCATCAGGATGGCATGAAAAAATGTGAATGAATTTCCCAAACAGTTTTTGTTACTGTTATTATTTAATGTTGAAAATCTCTTGCCAATAAAGATTTAGGTGAAAAAACCCCCACCTGAGTATGGGTCTGCCACCGTCGTTTTTAGGTTCCTCCCACTGCAGCTCCACATATCTTTTGCTCACAGCATTGACAGCAAGAGCGTATGGTGGCCCAGGAGTAGCTGTAACAAAAAAAACTCTTATTATCCCCCATTGACAGAGCGAACACAGGGGATTTTCTTCATCCTCCTGATTCAAATAATTAATCTATACATGAAACTACTCTCTGACTGACTGAAAGTGTCTTTGGCCAGCACAGAGTCCTCTAGTTCGCAGAACGGTCCGACGCCCACAGCGTTCTCGGCTGCAACGCGGAACACGTAGAGCGATCCTTCGTTGAGCGGCGTCACGGTGTACTTCAGCTCCTTGACTGTGGTGTCAACGGCCTGCCAACCTTTACGCCGGACATCACGTTTCTCCACCACGTAGTTGGTGATGGGTGAGCCTCCGTCTCGCTCAGGGACCGTCCACTTCAACTCGGCACTGTTCCTGCTGATGTTGATGACGTCCAACCAGCGAGGAGCCGAAGGAGGGTCTGAGGAGATTAAGACAAAGATTTCTTCATGTTGGATCTCAAAGATTTACTGTCATATGTTGAATGTGTCAGTTGAACATGGCGAGTTCCTTAGCAGCAGCTGACATGTTGTGTCTTAGCTAGAGAATATGCTTGACATATTAACTGTGTCCAAAATCTTTATTATATAGTGTTCTACAGTTTTTGTTTGACATGTCTGCTCTAGACAGTTTGATATGTTGCGTCTGTTCTAGGTTAGTCTGTTTAAAGTTGTGTCTTCTTTAGACGGTCAGTTTTACATGGTGTGTCTATTCTAGAGCGTCACTTGGCAAGTTTGTTTGTCTGTCCTAGAGTGTTAGTTTAACGTGTCTGTTTCAGAGCATCAGTTTTTCTTACTGAGTCTCTCTTTGCAGAGCACTGGGTCACTGGGTTCGCTGGGTTCGCTCTCCCCGGCCACGTTAACGGCTCGCACCCTGAACGAGTACTCCTGCTTCTCCATCAGGCCCTTCAGGAAGTGCTCCAGGATGTTGATGTTCTCTGCCACGCGGATCCAGTCCATGGTACCACTCTTCAGCATCTCAATGACGTAGCCGTCAATCTTTGCTCCGCCGTCGTGCTCTGGTTTGGTCCACATCAGGAAGCAGGAAGTCTTAGCCACGTCCTTCACCGTGGGTTTACCGGGAGGCCATGGAGGATCTGGAAGAGTTAGACCATGATGATTTTAACGCTCTGAAAGGATTTTAGATGCTCATACACAACTAAAGTGAGTGGTTTTTGTACCGATAGGATCTTTGACGAGTATCGGGTCTGTCTCCTTGCTGGGTTTTCCAGTTCCAGCCAGATTCTCAGCCAGGACTCTGAACTTGTACTTCTTCCTGGTGGGAAGACCTTTGACTCTACAGAAGAAAACACATCACATCAACATATTGAAATCCAACAAAGAAGCACAGCGTAAAACTCATTTAAGACACGATTTCACTTTGTTTTTGTCTGGTGCTGCTGCCTATGTTGGCCAGGACTCACTTGAAAAAGAGATTTTTAATCTCAGTGGGACCTATCCTGGTTAAATAAAGGTTCAATTAAAAAAAATAAAGAAAGCAGAGCAGTTAGACTCACCTGTAGTTGGTGTCTTTGATGGGCAGCTTGTTGCATCTGATCCACCTGTCGTGGTCAGGTTCATATCTCTCCACCCAGTATCCGGTGATGGGGCTTCCTCCATCCTCATCAGGCTCATACCAGGTCAGTGTCAACGAGTCCTTGGCGATATCTGAAGGCTCCAGCTTGTAAGGAGCTCCAGGAGTCTCTGAAGACAAAACAAGAGGGATGAGGTTAATCCCAGCTAAGCCTAACCATTTGATGATCCACTTTTTACACAAAGAGCCCTGTTTATTACTGATCCAAAAAAACTTACCTGACCAAGAAAGAACCTACTTGTCTGAACTTGAGATGGACCGAGCCATTAAAGAAAAACCCTCAACAGACAACGGCTGGACTCATGCCTGGTAGTCCCAAAAAAATGGGACCTGATTCTGATATTGTAATGAGGCTTAATTCCTTCTTTGTCTGTGGTTGTAACAAATGTCGTCCACACTAAACTCAGTTTGACAAATCAATTTTGTTGAAGTTTTCCATTTACGTTGTTGAGAAATGCCTTCATCATAGATGCCAAGTAACAAAGCAGGTCAGATGTAGACAGAAGTAGCTTTAACTAGCATTGAATGGTATCCACAGAAACAAGACGCATTGGGTCCCTTAAGGAGGTGGTAGAGTTATGCTAAAATATCATTAACAAGTTATGGGAAAACCTCTTTATTATTTTATATCCTTGGATGTTCATCTTGGGGCGAAATTTTGCTGCTGCTTATGAATCTTTAACTAAACGAAAAGTCCTGTCACCTGGAGACATTTTAGGAAATACGCTTACTAGCTTTCTTTGGACAGAGCCATGACAGCTGTTTCCTGCTACTTCCCGTCTTTATGCTAAGCTAAGTTAGCTGGCTGCTCATTGTATTTACTGTACAGACACTCATTCACATCAGTGAATAAGCACAAACATCAAACTTTTCCTTTGAGAATACAAATTCATGTGATAAACCTCAGTCCTTTTGTCAGGTGACCTACCGAAGGGGTATCTGGCGATGATGGATGGGTGTTCAGCCGGTGGGCCAACACCAAACTGGTTCTCAGCGAAGACTCTGAAGATGTACTCCTTGAACTTGACCAGGCCCACAGCTTTGTACGTGGTCTGTTTAACGGTGGAGGACAGCCGGTGCCAGATCTCGCTGTCGGCAGCTCTGCGCTCAACGATGTAGTTGGTAACTCTGGAACCGCCGTCGTCACGCGGAGGGTTCCAGGCCAAGAAGCAGGACTCGTTGGTGATCTCAGAGATGTCAAAGGCAGCCGGAGGACCGGGCTTATCTGTGTGAGAAAAGTATATTTGACATTTAATTAACCAGAAACTAAGAAAGTCATTATGAAAACCTTTTTTTTCTCCTTTTCTGTTATCAACTGGTCTTACCGAGAATGTTGACGTCGACGGTGGCAGTGGCGCGGCCGCTGCTGTTGGTGGCCTCTATGATGTAGGTAGAGCTGTCGTCTCTCTTGGTCTTGGCGATGGTGACGGTGGAGTGTCCTGGCTTGGAGTCGATGGACAACCTGTCATCTGGCTTGAGGACCAGGTCGGCCTTGGTCCATTTCACCCGGGGCTCGGGCTTACCCGTCACCTCGGCAGGGAGTTCGATCTTGCTACCGGCCTTGGCGGTCAGACCGGCCAGCAGCTTGGCGTCCAGTCGGATCTCTGGAGGCTCTGCATGGACAATATGGACGAGGGGTTGGTCAGAAGTTTGCAGTTTAGAGGATAATTAACAGGAAATTTGGGGAAAGTTGAACTATTAACTTTATCAGAAACTGAACTGCTATGCTAAGGGACAAATTAAACTTAGCGCTGTTTATTGTATCTTGTTAATTACTACAAAATCATGAATATCTTCACACAACATCAGTGTGTATTTCCCACATGCCACTTTGTGTAGTCCACAGTATGTGGTGTAGAACTCCCCCTGGTGTTTATTGCTGGTAATCAAGGTTTGGTTATTTGGACAGGTTAAAATCAAACAAATGACACACAAATTAGGGCTGCAACTAAGGATTATTTTCATTATGTTCTTGATTCTGCCTGAAGGCATACATTTGGTGGTAAATCTGGAACCATTTTGTCTCTATCAATTTTTTTGGAGCTCCTCCACTTATTATGTAGAATAAATGTTGACAAAGAAAAATATCCTTATCATAGCTTTTAATTTTGCATAGTCTAAATAATCATAATTAATCGGACATTTTGTACACGAGAGGATTAGAGCAAAGTGAAAAAGTAATTTCAGGTCTCTAACAGGAAGACGTTCTTGGTACCTTTGGGATCAACGGCCTGGATCTCGTCGGTGGCCTTGCAGGGCCGGCTGGCTCCGAGTCGGTTCAGGGCTCGGACTCTGTAGGAGTACCACTGGCCCTCGATCAGACCAGTCACCTGGCACTTCAGATCTGGCACCATGTCCCCGCAGGGCTCCCACTTATCGGTTCCTCTTTGGCAGCGCTCCACGTTGTAACCTCGGATACCAGTACCGCCGTCGTACTTTGGCGGCTCCCAGGTCAGGAAGATGCCGTTGGCTGACTTGTCTCTCCACCTCAGGTTCTCTGGGGGGTCGGGGATGGCTGGAGGAAAACGAGGCGGAGGGGTTAGAACGTTCCTTAGGAAAAGGAAGCCTGTTTTGGGAAAGGCTAAAAAAAAAGACCCACCCCTCCAAACTCTTTGTAAACAGAGCATCTTTCTGACTACAGCAGATTAGTAACCTATCAACATAATACATTTAATAATAACAACAACCAGTATTATTATTATTATATGTAACATATACTTCATCATCCAAAAAAAAAATACAAATATATATACAAATAAAATACAAAAAAATAATAATAAATACTTGGAAACATGGCATGTTATTAACCATTATTAACAAAACATTAGGGCTACATTTGTCTGAAATGTTCATTAATTTTAATGTATTTGAAAATACAAAAGTAAATTTCAGACATATGATAAAAAGCTGTGGAAACCAGCTACTTAACATATATATGTAAAAAAAACACACCAGGAAATTAACTGTTGACGCAGTCTCCAATTAATCCTGTATCCAATGAGTTTTAAATCTAAGAGTAATCATGCTGTGCAAAGACATTTGCAGTGACATAGTGAAAAACTAAGACCTCTAATAACACTTTTTAAGACTCTTAAGCACTTTTGAGACCTTAAAGTTAAATTATTTCTTATTGTAGTTTTATTAATTTGAGACATCCTGGTCTGACTCACTGGCAGGAGAGGAGACGTTGACGGGCTCGTCGATGTACGCCGGCTCTCCTGGTCCACACTTGTTGCAGGCGGTGACTCTGAACAGATACTCCTTCCCTTCAACCACGTCGGTGACTGTGAACTCCTGATCCTGGATACCTGTGATCACCTGAGAGAGAGAACAGAGAGATAGTTTGAATTTATTATCAGACGTCAGGTCAAAGAGTTCCCTATTGTTTCATCTCCTTCTCCTTCACATGATTGGTTTGGTTGTATTTTATTTGCATCATGCTTAATTATTAAGTGGAAATGAGTTTTGTGAATTCATGTAAAATGGGCCTCATGCAAGAACATTATTTCATCTTAAACCTCTCTGTGAGGTTTGTTCCTACAACCCTCATAACAAACTTGTCATAAATTGCTTGTTTCAACCTAACGAATGCCATGTGGGAGTGCACATTCAAGAGATGTGATCATTAGCATAATCATTGCCCCCAAATGGATCTTTCAGGCTGCTTGTTCTGCTGCATTTATGGTTTCATTCACAAAAATGTTACCAAAGAGTAAAAGGAAGAATTTCACACTGCAAAGTGTCAGTAGTATTAGAGGACCTCCAAAAACATCTCTACGCTCTAAAAAGCAAAGTGGTGCATGATGGGAGGCAATCAAAGGGAAGTGACAGTCATGGAAATACTGGACGAGAGAATATAATACAGCAGGTGATGTTACACTGTCAGGTGTTCACCTGGACCTGCATCAAGACCCTGAGGCAGCTGTGAGTGAGAGAATTTTCCTAACATCTACAGAACTGCACAAACCCAGTCAATCATCCTATTTACATCTGAGACTTAATAATAAATACGAAAACAATGATTAAAGTGCATGAGAAGAGCATGAACTGTAGTTGGTTAAGCACACACTGTGGAATGCAGATGTTGATGTCGTACCTTGACCCAGGTCTTTCGGGACATATCCCGTTTCTCCACCTGGTAGCCGGTCAGAGGACTTCCTCCATCGTGCTCCGGAGCCTCCCAGCTCAGGTGGACGTGCTGCCGGGTCACCTCCAGGACCTTGAAGTCCTTTGGAGCGCTGGGCGCAGCTGGAGGACACAAACAGAAATACAATGATGTCGAAATGTTAACAAAAAATAAAAGCAGTTTTGAACCAGAAAAGGTTCTTTGTAATGTTTATAGTCCCTTAATTTGTGTGTTGCTATTCACAGATTTGTTCTGGATTAGAAAATAGTTTTTCATGGCGTACCGATGACATTGACTTCGATCTCTCCAGAGACAGACGTGACATCGTTCTCCAGCTGCAGGGTGTAGCTGCCTTTGTCCGGGCGGACGCTTGGCGTGACGATCAGTTCTGTGAACGTGGACTTGGTCGTCAGGGTGACGCGTTCGTCAGCGGTGGTCATCTCCTTCTCTCCGAAGGTCCACTTGGCGACGGGGGTCGGGTATCCGCTGATGGGGACTCTGATGGTGAGAGGCTGAGGGACGATCACCTCCAGGCCGTCTTTGAAAGCGCTCAGGTCGAAGGTCGGACCGACTGGAGAGGGGAAAGAGAGGCATGATGCGAACTGAAACATTAGATGCGCTTCTAATAAAGGATCCATTTCTGATGTTTGACACATTCTACTCGTGTTTCATGTTTGGGGTGTCCACTTTCTTTCAACCTGCCTGTTAGACAGTAAAGAGCTTTTTACTTTGAAGCAACTGGAGGAATTTTACTATGAAGACGCTGTAAAGTGATTAGAAGCTGCGTCAACAACTACTGTAGCTATTGGTTTACTTCTTTTCACAAAGAAACAGGTGTATAAACCTTTTGGCACAGTTTCCTCGGGAAGGCTAAGATTTGCTGGTAATAATTAATATGTTACTTCAAAACAGTGTGATTTAATTCTTCTGAAATGTCACAAAACTACAACAAAAAACACGAAAGAGACATTGATAATAAAACACATCAAAGACAGTGTCTGTCTCACCATGTGGGTCGTCGGCCAGCAGAGGTCCGATGATGTTTGACGGGTCGGAGACTCCGGCGGCGTTTTCAGCAAACACTCTGTAGTTGTACTTGGTTCCGTATTTCAGACCAGACACCTGAAGTAAAAAGTTAATTTTTAGAGAATTAATCTGACAATGGTTGCGGGGGGGGGCAGGGCTTTTACTTTGAAGTAACTATATGCCTGCAGTGACCTTTCTCAACCCTCTAACACTTTTTAAAAAATGAACAAATATTAATGCCACCTCCCCCGTCAGCCTTCACACACACCTTTTTTTCATGCCTTGATTTCATTAGATTCCTTGGAGGACTTTTACTGTAGTCAAATTTTATAAATTAAACCCCTTGAGATGTGTAATATTACTTTGAAATCACTGCTGGAGGGCTTTTAATGTAAAGCAGCCATTCGAAGACTTTTACTGTGAAATCAGATGGATTGCTTTATTAAGAGGCATGTAGAGGAAAATACTGTGAAACAGCCGGAGGGTTTTTATAATACAACATACACAAGTGTTTAATGTAGCCTGAAATGCTAACTTACCCCTCTGTGAAGTTATGGCACTTGTTTTGTGAAATGGTCAGTTACAAACTTTCAAAAAGTCCATTACATATCTGACAGAAAACAGCAAATCAGGATTTATGTGAATTGTTATCTGCACCTTGTAGAAGAGGTCGGGGCAGAGGCGGGCGTTGCAGCGGAGCCACTTGTCGGTGCCGTCCTCGCAGCGCTCGATGATGTATCCGGTGATCGTGCTGCCTCCATTCCTCAGAGGAGTCTCCCAGGTGAGCTGCACTGAGCTCTTGTTCTGGTCCTCCCAGACCAGGTTCAGAGGGGGACTGGGACGCTCTGCAGGGGACAGACACAAAAAACACAAACATTACTGGGAGACTGAGATGATGGAGATATTCTTTTAACCACTGAGATGGCTGGACGCGCTCCAGGTTTTATGTTGTACTGTCACATTGCTTAATGTCAGCTTGCGTGGTTGTTTTTAGCATTTGATTCGACATATTGTTTTTATATTGAATTTGTATTATATTATGTTTTATATCTATATATATATATCATGTTTAAGCCTGTATGTGTTCAGTGTTTCACCTGGCTGCAAGACAAATTCCCCCTCAGGGACAATAAAGTTAAGTTGCAGTTGAGGTCGAGAGCGGAAGAGCCTTTCTTATTGAGCTAGAAAGTGTAATGACTTTTCTGTCCGTCAGCCAGGCTTACCAATGGGATCCATGATCTTGACGGGCTGTGAGGCGGCGCTGGGCTTGCCGACACCGGCTTTGTTCTCAGCTTTGACTCTGAAGATGTACTCTTTGTTCTCGATGACGTCGTTAATGATGGCGCTGAGCTCGTCGGCTTTGGTCACCTGGACGGGCGACCACTTCACCGACGTCCTGTCACGCAGCTCGATGATGTAAGAGGTGATGGGAGAGCCTCCGTCCGACTCGGGAGGCTCCCAGGAGACGGTGCAGCCGAACTTGGTGACGTTTCCCACGATCACGTTTAGAGGAGCATCAGGAACATCTAAAAAAAATAAACAGAAGACAATTCAGTAAACTGAGGGAAACGTTCTGGTGGAATTCGTTTACCAAGTGTCATTTATGTATGATCAACAAATTAAGGCAGAGGGGGGCATTGCTGGAACTGTCTTAATTGTAAAGTTTATGATTTTATCTCATCAATTGTACAATTTTGAGGTACTTATACTTTACTTGAGAATTTCCATGTTCTGTTACTTACACTTTTAAGAACATAATCTGCTATTTCGTGGCTCCGATATATAAATGTAACGTGACAAAACGTTTGCAGATAAGAGCTAGGGAAAAATTAAAAGGTAAATTTATACATTTCTATGTTTTACTTTATAGTGAAGCAGATGTAAAAAAGTCAGATTCAGGTCTTAACTCAATTTTCACCAAATGTGTACCGGACTGTGTTTTGCCTTTGTAGGGCAGAATAAGATGCAACCTGTTAGATGTGTATCGACAGACCCTGTACGAGTTCTGTGCCATGTCAACCCAATCGCTTACCTCGAAAGGATCAATGAAAAACAGACGTCCGGATTCCGAGTAATTCTTACCAAACTTGTTCTTGGCCTGTACAGGTTTGTCAGTCTCTGTGTTGGGTCCGCTGCCGACCCGGTTTCGGGCGCAGACTCTGAACAGGTACATGGAGTCCTTGTGGAGGCCGGCCACCGTGTACTCAGGACTCTCGGCGTGGTCGGTGGCCAGTGTCCAGGTCTTACGCTTCACGTCACGTCTCTCCACCACGTAGCCAATGACCTTGCTGCCGCCATCGTTCTCAGGCTCCTCCCATGCCAAGCTGACCTCGCCATCGGCGGTATCGACCACCTGCAGGTTCTTTACGGGTCCAGGGACATCTAGAAAAAAAATTATCAGGGTGAAATGGACAATACAATAACGGGACACTTACATTTACTGTCAGAGAAGTGAGAAACGGTTCTTAGTAACGTACAAAGCAGAGTTAAGAAGTCTGCATGCAAACTGACACTGTAACAAAGGAGAGTATTTTTTTAGAGACAGTGACAGTAGAGAGCTGACATTTAACAAAGGCCAGACTGGAACCGGAGATGTGACAATTACATGGTAAACAAAAATGTTCTGGTTTTTAAATAGTTTTCAGCTGATGACGATGATGATAACTGAATCTCAAAATACACAGTAAACGCTGATTTATTGACAGTGTAGTTCATGTTGAAGAGAAACTGTGTGGAGCCTGTCATCTACTGTTGAAATCAGGTACTGCAATGACCCTCTCCTATTGGCTGGACTTTAGTACCAGGTGATGTCACCTATTCTATTGACTAAATTAAACTGGTGTTGAGAAAACTAAGGGTCCTGCAGTGGTTGAATCTTAACAAACACGTTTTGGTCAGAAATTCCCATCATCTTAAAGTTTTTAAGAAACATCATTCTTGACCTTGGAAACAGCAGTTGTTAAAATAATCTCACCACAAGGAGCTTTTGGTCATATCACATGATCTTTATTAGCGGATGGAGTTTCGCCAGTTGTCATGAAATCTTAGAGGTTAAAATGTTCTATTTTCTCTCATTTGGTCTCATTGCGTCTCCCGTTATGCTGACAGTGAACCAGTGAGCAAGATTGGCCTCGTAATATTTTCTTGACTTCGGTGTTGACTGATTGACATCATCCGAACCCAACCACAATAGGCATTACGTTGGTCGCGTCAAGGTTACAACAGTAAATCGATTACATTTTGGTTTAATTACACTGAACGATGACTTTGTCTGACGTGAGGCGTCCAAGTTTGTTTGATTCCACAATATGTTTTTATTGTAAATAATATTGAAAAGTTCAGAAAAGTCAGAGTTGTAATTATGACTTAGATGTTGGCCTGAACTCTGTTTCCAAGTCAGAAACTGGTGATTATGACACAGAACCGCTGTATGTCGGAGCTGTAGTTCCAACATTCAACATGAGTGTAATTTTCACATTTTATCAATTGACATCATATATAAAAAATTTCAGTATTTTATGGTTATCTTAATATTAACTTGCCTTAACATGACTTCACCTTGTAGAATAGCTAACCTGGTTTTGGTCTCTATATGAAGAGATTCAGTAAAGCCTACATGACAACAGTTAGGCAGCAGTTTTAGCTTCATGTTCAGAGAACTCACCGATGACGTCCAGTCTGATGAAGGCTTCTCCCTCCCCGTGTTTGTTCTTGATGATGATCTTGTAGCGGCCCTCGTCGGACTTCGTGGGATCCTTCAGCCGGTACTCTGTGCGGTCTGCGGATGTGTGGACGTTGTCTTTCGGCAGACTCACGTTGTTGTACAGCCAGTCGGCCTCGGCCTGTGGGTAGGCGCTGTAGGGGACGGCCATGACGATGGGCTTCCTGGCGTCTGTGACATAGTTCTGGTCTGTAGTCTTTATCTGAGGGACAGCTGGAAGGGGGGGCAAGGAGACGTGGTCAGAGAGACAACAACACTGGAAACATGTTCTCCACCAGGCTGTCATCCTGTAATTAATAATAATAATAACAATTGTTCCCTCATTAAAGTTCATCTGCAGTCATCAGGAAGAGCTTTCATTTCTCAGCCTTGGACCGCAGCTGGTTAAACACTTGTGTTAATCAGCCTCTGCATGTTTTTGGATAAACAATCTATACTTTCATTCACAGTTAATACTGTCCTACAAAGACACTGGAATCAAACATCAGAGATAAGGCAGTAAAGCACGATGACTCTTTGTTGTAAACATACAAATACAACCCCCCCACTTCCAAACTTGTGCCCTTGAACTCACCGCATGTGATTCAAAAAAGTTTTTTTAGATTTGACTGGACAATGACTTTTCATATCTCGTTTCTTTAAACTACTGATCTGAACCCAGAATCTTTGGGATGACGCTGTTAAGAACACAGTTGCAGCACAGTGACAGAAGAGCTCTCACCTGCCAGCTCCAGCTTGGCCTTGGCGTCTTTGTCCTTGACGATGATCCTGTACTCTCCCTGGTCTCGAGGCCTGATCTCACAGACCTGCAGTCTGTGGACTTTGCCCTCGCTCATCATCTGGTATTTGTCTCCCTGGACGACCGTCATATTGTTCCTCAACCACTTCACCTCCACTCTGTCCTTGTTGAGCTCCACCTCGAACACAACGTCCGAGCCCGGAGGTTCGAACACGTCCTGTGGTGGTCTGATGATCTCCACTGGGGTCTCTGCAGGACAGAAAGAGATTCGTAGTCATCCACAGCAGGAACGGAACAGGAAGTAGTCTATACTGAGTAAATAGTAAATAACCTTCACCTTCAACGAAGAGCCTGGCTCTGGATCTCTTCTCATCCACACCACAGGCGTACTCACACTCATCATCAGGTCTGCACTCCTTGATACGCAGGGTGCAAATCTTTCCATCTTTTTCAAATGTGTATCTGTGAGACAAAGATACAAGAAAGAAAGTGTCAGAACTGAGTTCATTCAGTCAGTAACTACCTTGAGTCGATGATAAAGCAGAAACTAAGCTCTAATGTTACAGTTTGGGAAAAAACATCCAAAGTTCTAATTTATTAAGAGTTTAACACTCAGCTAGTGTGCTTCATCAGGACTGTGCGGTTTGATCAGATTTGACTGACAGAGCTGGCAATAAGCAAACGACCTACAACTGTCAACACATGTTGATTCAAATGTTGCTTAACTCTGATTGGCACAGAAATATGTGACATTACCTTTTTTCAACAAAGAAGAGCATAGACAAAAACAAAAAATGCAGAACATCTCTCCTGTGAAATTCCGGTTCTAACTTGGATCCCTTCATTCACAGACTGACTGAGAAACTATCTTTTCAGGGCTGTTAAAATAAAGTTCTGAGGGTTTGAATGACGTTTGGTTTCTATAGCGACGTACCTCGGTCCTTCTCTGATCTCACGTCCGTTTCTGTACCACTTGGCGTCGGCTTTCTCTTTGGTCAGCTTGCATGTGAACTCTGCGTCCTCGAACTCGGTGATGGTCTGGTCCTTCAGGTGCATGGAGAAGTCCGTCGGCGCCTCGCTGATGATCAGCTCTGCGGTGGACTTGTTGTCTCCGGCCACGGCGGTGTACTCGCCCTCGTCTGCCAGCGTGCAGTCTTTGATGGTCAGCATGTGCTTGTCTTTGTCCACTCTGTAGACGATGCGTTTGTTGAGGGCGATCTCCTCGCCGGCCTTCATCCACTTCAGAGTGGCGTTGGGCCTGTTGACCTTACAGGAGAAGCTGACGGTCTTCTTCTCCTGAGTGTCGATGTCCTCCAGAGGAACAACGATCCTCAGACTCTCCTCTGAACAACACAAAGCATCACATGTTCAACTCACCGTGTTCAGGGTTGTAGAAAGACGGTCAACTCACGGGCAATCAGAAACGAAAGAGAAAGACTGAAGCGTCATTTGTTTGTTGTCTTATTCACACAGAGAGTCTTTGAATTAGAACAAATAGAGCCAGTCTGGCACAGGAAATGGGTACTGGTTTACTTTTGTTTGCACATCACGAAGCTCTAGTTTTTTTAGTTTTTTTTTCGCCAGTTCAATGCCTGAGTTTTGGTACTGAAGCCAAACGTTATTCTTTTCAATACCTTAGTTTGGGGAATACGAACATCTTTAACCCTTCTTACTCATTTAACAAAATCTGATAAATTGTTCAATGCATCAGAGCTGACTTGTTTCCTGATTTAGACTGAAAGCGTGTTAGAACGTAAGAAGCCAAAGGAGCAGTCGATGCCAACTTTCGATACTTGACACTGTTCAGTACTCGATACTACAGATGCATTTTGATCGGTACCTAGAAAGTACTGCCGTTAGATGACGTGGTCACCTTGACTGGGTATAATTTAGAATTATCACTTTGTACTTTTTCAGCTGAGAGGGAGAAACCTCAGGAGGAAATCTCGGTATGAGAAGATGCTAAGAATAATATTATTGCAGAAACTGACCTGCACTTTCCATTATAATATTTATCACGATATGGCAAACAGGGCCGGCTGCTGGCATACGCAGTGTACGAATGTCCTGGCCAGAGTGCTGAAGGGGCGCCCAGCCTTTGATCCTGTCTCTAACAGAGGCCTGTTTGAGATTTGATTGTACATTAACACCGTTACTGTGGACGTGAAGGGACGCCGTCGCTGTGAATCACTGACCTTTGACGGTGAGGTTGCAGGAGCTCTTGGCCTGCTCTCCTCTCTGATTGGTCAGGTTGATGCTGTAGTTGGCTTCGTCTCCCTTCTGGGCGTCTCTGATCCTCAGGGAGAAGACGTTGTCTCTCTGGACCATCACGTACTTGCTGCTCTCAAACACCGTCTCCTCGTTCTTCAGCCACTTGGCCTTCGCTCCCTCTGTGTTCACCTCGCAGTTCAGGACGATCTCCTGACCTTCTTTGGCCTCCGTGTCCTTCAGCGGCGTGATGATCTTCAGTTTCTCTGCAGGGAAAAAGCATCAGAGACACTGATGAGCGAACATTTCTGAGCCTCAGTGTGTGAAAGGTAAACTCAAACAGTTAGCGAGAGAACGGAAACTAAACTTAAGCCAGAATGTGAACTCACTAAATAAACCAAATAAAATAATATTGTTTTTATTCCCATCTTTAAATGCCACTATATGTTTTGTTCTGTAACCAAAGTTGAAAACGTTTAAAAATATAAGATCCAATAAAATAAGATAAATAGAAAATTAGAAAATATGAAAACATACACTGCATCATTTATTTCTGAAAGCTCAGAGGGGTGGAGAGAGGGGAAGTTGGGTTGAACAATAAAACTGTAATCTGCAGTCTGTTTTATTGTCACACACGAGGAGAAACTTCAGATGTTCTTCTCTCTAATCTCAAACCTGCTCACACCACAAGATTGGAAATGAATGGCGCATCACACACTGCAGGATGTTATTAAGATTATGGAGCCAGAGGGAGCGACGCCCCCCCTCGCGTGATCTCACGTGATTGCTTTGTAAGCAAGGAGGACATATTAGAATTTGGACAAAATGAGTGAAACAGGTTGTGTTTGTTTGGGGTTAAGGTTTAATTTCACTTTCTAGAAATGAAACGGATTTAAAACTTTGTTGCTCTTTTCAGCTGGCATTTTACTTGATGCAGTAAAAATAACATTTTCGTCATGTTTTTTTCCTATCACTGTATATAAAGTGAGAGTCCATGGGCGGGGCTTACCGAGCACAGTGAGGTCGGCGCTGGCTCTGGTCGGTCCGATCATCACCACGTATCCGCCCTCGTCTTTCAGCTCGCAGTTCTTGATGACCAGAGTTCGTCTCTTGCCGTCGCTGACCGTTTGGTATTTGTCTCCCGCCTCCAGCTCCTTGTCGTCTTTCAGCCATTTGACTTCGTAGGTTTCCTTGGAGACGGAGCAGGTGAACTCCGCCTTCTCGCCCTCCACCACCTCCTGGCTGTGAGGCCTGGAGATGAACTCAGCAGCCAGTTCTGAAACACAGGAAGCACCGCGAGAGATCGGCGGTCAGACGGTGTCATGTACTGATCAAACTTCTCTGATTCATTTGTGTTTAATCAGATGCAGGTTAATCCGGTTATACTTTATTCCTGTCTAGGTCTGTACAACTTATCAGAGCCACAGCAAGACTACTCATGAGATCCAAGAGAAGAATGTATACAATCAAGATTTCAATGATCCCCTTTAGGGCCCGTATGGACGTGACTCCTGCGATATTTGTGAACTCTAACACCACGTGAGCCTGAGATCTTACGGGAGGTCGAGGCCAAAGGAGACACGACCAACCAGGGTCTCCTGCTCTTTATCTCTTACAAACATATCATTTTAGACTTACCTTTTCTTAAAATGTTTTAATTCTGTGTCTCTCTGTGCTTTTTTTTTGCATTTGTTGTTACACTGGTATTTTTGTAAAGCACTTTGCACTTTGTTTTTAAAGATAAAGATAAAGCTATTATTAGAAGTGTCTGAGTTTGCAGTCAAACATGTTTGTTTTTTAGGTCCGTACCATTAATCTTGAGATTTCCGGAGGTTTTGATGCTGGGACTCAGCCTGCAGTTGTACTCTCCGGCGTCGGCCATCTTCAGGTCCTGGATGAGGAGGATCCTCCTCTTCCCGTCCACGATCTGCTCATAGCGGCCGCCCTCCGGCAGCTCCTCGTCTCCTTTGTACCAGGTAACATCAGCGCTGGGTTTGGAGACCTCACAGATCAGCTTCACGCTGTCCGTCTCTGTTCCCTCCACGTTGGACAGGTTCTTGGTGAACCTCGCCTCCTCCTCTGCAACAAGACAAACGGACGCAGCGAGTCGTATGTGATCACTGGAGACCGAAATCACTGAGTTTGCAGTGACTTTTCTGAGAATCTGCAAAGCTAATATTGATTTCATTTCTTTATTTAAGATAACAAATTAAATCAGTGTCAAATATGCTACAACATCCATCTGCTCCCTGCTGATCTCAACCTGTTCTCAGTTTTCAAATTAACAATGAAGTGTACAAAATATTTAAAATAAAATAGCGTTTATGTTTCCGAGGACTGAAATTAACAACAAACAAGTAAAGAGTTGTTATTATCAAAATAATAATATGGAGCTTGTCGAAGGCCAAACAGGCTGCAAGGAAGCTCTACCTGAGGAGACAAGTTCAGGGCACGAAAGTGCCATTAAACACATCTGTGAGGAAGTTGGTTTGTTTAAGTCCAAGCGTGGCTAAACTAATGCAGCTAACATGAAGTTATCCAGCTAAAAAGATCCTGTTAATTCAAATTTAGCTCTCTTCTCTAATAAGACGGTGTAGTCCCTCATTCGTCTCTTCTCTAATGTCTTCACATGCACCTGATTTACTTCACTATTTTAAATCATGATGATACCACCAACAGATCTTGATGATTTCTCAATAATGTACATGTTCTTATCTAAAATCATATCAATCTATCAATATTTTTCATCATACCTCTGAAAATAAGTTACAGGGTTCACCCTAAAAAGTCCTGGTCATGACGACGGCTCCAACTTTGAAGAGCCGTCCAGGCTTGTGCCGAATAATCAACAATAAAATGAAGCTAACTCAGCTGTACACGTATGAAGAAGGCTTGGGTTTGATTCTTTGTTCTTACCGACGACAGTGAGCATGCCGGAGGATTTGGAGGTCTTCGCGTCACATTCGTATTCAGCCTCATCGTCAAACACAGACTTGTGGATGATGAGGACGTGTTGCCGACCTTGAGCGATAATTTCGTACTTCTTCCCCTTTCTGATTTCACTTCCATCCTTAAACCAGCGGACCTGCGAGACAGGATGCACAAGGAGATCTCAGAGGTTAGAAACTGAACCTAATTATTTAGTTTATCTAAACAAAGAGACAAAGGTGTGCTCACTTTGACGTTCTCTCTGGAGACTTCACATTCAAACCTGGCAGATTCCTTCTCTTTGACCTCGACATCATGGAGCGGCTTCGTGAACTCGACATGTGGAGCTGGCGACACACAGAACGACGGGTTAACGAGGTGATTCATTTACAGTCCCTCAGATCTGAGTCTTCCCTAACTCTGGAGAGGAGGTTCCTTAATTCGGATTTTTTTAAATGTCTTCTATCGAGGGCTCCTTAACGAGGGATTTCTTAACTCTAATTAGGGGTTGCTTTACTCTAACAAGTCTTCTTTAACTTCATCAAGTCTTATAAAGGTTTCCTTAACACTTTTGGGGGTTCTTCTAAGGGATTTCTTTTTTAGGGGTCCCTTAACTCCAACTACAGAAGGTTGCTTCACTTAAACAAGTGATTCTTTAACTTTTCTGAAGGGTCCCTTAAGTCTAATGAGGAGTTTCTTTAGTCTTTTGGATCTTTAAGTCTAATGGGGGGGTTGCTTGTGTTATTTGAGCGGTCCCTTAACATTACTGAGAAGTTCTGTTAGTCTTATAAATGGTTCCTTAGCTTATATGGTGGGTATGTTAGCTTTTATTTGAGAGATCTTTAACTCTAATGAACAGAGGGTTTAAAGTGGTTTCCTTAGTCCTATAGAGGGTCCTTTAGCTTTTATGGGGGCCCCTTAAGAGTTTTGAGAGGTCTTTTACTGTAATGAGGGGTCCTTTGATAATTATAGGGTTCCTTAACTCTTATAAAGGGTCCTTTAATAACTAGAAACTTGTAATTGTTCTATGTCACAGCTGTACTCACGTTCAACGTTGAGGAAGCAGGAGGTTTTGAAGTCTTTAGCGTCGCAAGCGTACGTTTTCGAGTCGTCCAGAGTGCAGTTGTGGATGACCAGCGCTCTCTTGCGGCCGTCGACGATCATCTCGTACTTCTTTGTCTTGCGAATATCCTGTCCGTCCCTGAACCATCGTACCTCTGCACTCTCTCTGGAAACTTCACACTCGAGTGTGGCGGTGGCTTCCTCCTCCACCGTCTGGTCCTCCAGAGGCTTCGTGAACTCCACCGGAGGCTCTGAACGCACACAAAACACACAAGACAGTGGTTTAATTTCTGCGCTGTTAAACTAGAGCAGCATCTAAACATTGAGCCTGTCAACTGTTCTGGGTAAAAATCACTGAAGTTCTGTTTAAATTTTAGGGGCAATACCGAATTAAGTTTGAAAAAGGTTAAAATTTAGAAACCATCAACACTGATGCAGAAAATATGATCTATGACCCTAAAAATGTTTAAAATGTTTGACTTAAAATACGCCTTTTTATATCTCAACCACAAATTCTGAAGTTATAACAATGTCAGTTTTACATTGAGTATAATGTAGTATAAAGTGTGTTTGTTTGTGTAGATTATCTGGGTGAACAAAATAACTAAACATTATTAGTTCTTGTTCACTGCAAATCTGCTTTTCTTTGTTTATGAAAAACCCAATGCAGAACTTCCATTGGAAATCTGCTGTTTTAAGAGTAACATGATACCAGGCTGAAAAGCGTTCTGCTGCCCTCTCTGGTTGAAAGTTTCAGGTGTGTTTCACCTCTGGCCAGAAGTGTGCTCTGCTGCACCTGTAACCACACCCAACAGTGATGTCACAGTGCACTGTCACACCCTGGAGTACACTTCGGCATCTCTGCAGCCAGGTGAGAAGTTAAACCACTGGAGGTCAGCAAAAACAAGATTTTCAGAGGGTGTTAAGTTACTCTTTAAACCCTGATCGGCGCTAACTTCCAGGCTGGACTACAAACAGACGTCATCAGTAGAATCCAGTAGAGTCGTCAGATGTTGTCTTACCTCTGACGATGAGGCTGGCCTCAGTCTGGAAGTCTTTGGCGGTGAGTTTGACTTGTCCTGCTTCATTCAGCTGGACGTCCCGCAGAGTCAGACTGTGGACTTTACCCTCCGCCTTCAACACCACCTACAGGTTCAACAGAGCCAGTAAGTCAGGAGGGTTCACCTGCCCTGAACACCACCTGTCAGGTTTAACATTGTCAGTAAGGATATGGGTTTTACCTTCTGTGATTGCTGCCTGTCAGCTTTAATAAGGTATTTATTCCCTGAACACAGTCTGCCAGGTTCAGAAGAGTCAGAAAGGTGGAGTGTTTACCTTCCCTGAACGTTGCCTGTTAGGTTCACCAGTCAGTCAGCAAGAGGGTTTTACCTCCCCTACTTATGGGGTTCCTTAACTCTTATACAGGGTCATTTTACTCATCCTGAGGTTTCCTTATGCTCGGTCAGTTCTAGTTCGTTCGACGTGTAGTTGGGTTTTACTTCCTGAACACCTGACAGGTCCACAGTATTTGCTAAGAGTGAGTTAGAGTATGTGTGTTTTGTCATCCCTGAACATTGTCTGTGATATTCTGAGAACACTGAGTCAGAGATTTGGGGATTATTTCCCTGAAGTGTACCTGCCAGGTCTACAGCATACGCTCAAGAGTGTGAGAGATTCACAAGACACAAGTTTTAGTGTCACTCAGCTGAGCCGTGACGGCTCAAACGAATGCAGGCAGCTGCTTTCCTTCCCCCGATTTAAACTGCATGACCTCTGACACCTGACGGCTGATTTTACCACACATCCACAGGCTGTATATCACACTGAGCTGTCTGAGCACACACACACATAATTCACTGAAGAGGAATTAAACATATGGTATTTCTGATATTAAAGTTGTCATCTTTACCGTTTCTTGTTTTTTTTAAGAATAACAAAAGAAACACGATTACAATTATCTCTATTTTTTGGTGTTGTAAGATTATAAAAACATTTCTTCTATACACATTTATCATCATAGGTACTTCTTCTGGTTTTTCTCGGATAACTGAAGGAGCCATGATGGTTTATGTGATCCTATTTGGTTTCTGATCTACACTTGAGAATAGACCTTTAAGTAATCAATAAAGTTAACATGTTTCTCATTTGTAATCAGAGGTCAATGATGCAAAAAGAGCTGAGCAGTTCAATTTCTAACCAGCTAAGTTAATGTTTTGCTATTGAGTGTAGAGAATAAGTTATGATTGAGACTGATTAAAATAAAGGCATTAAAGGTAAAACAGGCAAGTTTCTTCAGGTCTGCAGACAGAAGTTATTCGATTTTTCTAATATTTTCAGCTGATAAAAGACTGAATACCTCCTCAATTGTATTTTCAAAGTTCAAATTTGAGTCAAAGCTGAATCTCAGATCAGATTGGTTCTGATGTTGCTCAGGAGCTCCTGTAGTTTTCTCATCTAAAGACTGAAACACTTTTATTTATTCATAAGTCACTTTAACGGGAATTTGTCAAAGTCAGTTAGTTAATAGTCGGGAGGCGTTTGTTTGTGTTTGTTGTTAAACATCACTAAAATCACTATAAAAACCTTTTTTTATTCACTAACTAGGATTAAAGCACCAAAGCTTTAAACTTTCACGCTTTATATCTTACTATAGCGCGCTCTAAACCTGGATGTTTTTCAGTTGCAGTTTAAACTCTAAACTGGCAGGTGAGGAGGTTTAATGAGACTCATGTTCATTATAATCTATTTACAAAATATGGCTTTTCTAGTTTCAACTTTCAGATGTAACAGCACGTACCAATGTCATTGTTTTGTCAAATATAATTATTTCTTGTTGGTTACATTGATTTTTATATTTGGTTTCTAAGTACTTGAAACCACCTAATTCGGTTTACTGAATAAAAATATCTGGTTTTATGACGAGTTTAACTGAAGGCTGATTTACACTCATCTTAATTTAAATCAATCCCTAATATTTGATGTAAATCAGAGCCATTAAACAACAAAACAACAAGTTTGTGTATGCAGTGTCAGAATTAAAGACCTTAAAACCTGTTCAACATATTTATTTACTCACTTTATAACAGCCAGACAACAACTAGTGGCTTTAGTTTGAGATTTGATGAAATGGTTGATGTAGCGTGTGAATCTCCACCCATGTTAACCATGTAACATGCAGTAAATCACACTTGCACAACCCAGAGAGAGATCATGTGTCCTTGGGAACCTCAGAGTTCTCAGGTTACATCAGATAATCAAACTAATCCTGCATTATGACTGGATATCGTTTCGGGGCCTGGACTCCCAACGCGCTCTTTTCAACTCTTAATTCAGCGTGACAGCGGCAATGATTTCAGTTCCAGCAAAAACACTTACAGCACGTTTAAAAGTGAAGCTGTCAAATAGCTCCTGTTGCCACCTGCCCTGCGCCTCAGCCTCCTGCGGCTGTTAAAAATAACCCTGTAGAAACGCTTGCGAGGCAGAAAAGCCTCCCTGCCTGCGTTATCTCAAAACCAGGATCGAATGCTCAGCTGGAATCCTGAACCTCCACCAGCAGGCCCTTATATGAAGACAAGCTGAAGCTGGAGCAGTGTAGTGCAAAGAAAACTGAACACTGTGTACAAATGGAAAGGGAAACACCGGCTCTGGCTCTGGACCAGAACCACAACGAGGACTGGACTCATGGAGTATCTGCAAAGACTTAACGTAAGTGAATGTCAACAGATCTTGTGTGTCAGGAAGGTTTTAGGAAGTGAATCCCTCAGTTGTGATGGCTCATTCAGGTGTGTTGGGACTTACTCTGTCGCTTGGTTCCAGCTTTGTACCCCCCAGGAACCACTCGACAGCGATGCCTTCGTATGACAGCTCGCACTCGAAGGTGGCTGTCTCTCCAGCAGTCACGGTGACATCCTTCAGCGGCCTCATCAGGCCGATCACTCGGGCTTTGGATTGGGGAGAAGACATTGTTAGCCCCCCCCCCGAAACAGGTCAATAGATCCAAAAAATCCCCAGAGAGAAACAGCTAATCCTCAGTGGCTAATCCTCATGGTGTGGTTGGGCTGAAGGCAGGCCGCTGGAAGCCCTCAGGACAACTGAAGCCTGCCGCCCTGGGACTTGGCATTGGGGGGCCAAGCTCATTAGCATACGACCTGCCGTCAGATGTATATGGCCGGCAGAAACCAGTGAGAGATGGGGTCGTGCCCTCCCCCCCTGCCAATCACTGCAAACCCTGTTCTAGATAAGGCATGTGGCTTCTAAAATAACCGAGGGACATGACTGGCTGAGAGCCCACCTCTGCTAAACCCATCAGAGGAAGCCAATCTGCTCCTGTCAATCACCAGCCTGAAATTTTCCTGGAAACGGAGAATGTGGAGCTCCTTGCAGGAGTTACCCAACGTCACACTGCAGTAAATGCCAACATCATGGTTCAGTCACCGCCTGTGTCGTAACGCAGGCTGAACTGAGATCCAGGATGTCAGTTTAGATTAACAAGCCACATCAACTATTTACAACAGGCTTCTTCACATGCCTGAATTAAAGCCCCTTAACAGCCAGTTAAGGTTGGCAGCGTAAGTGACAGCGAGCTGAGAGCTGGACTGGTCATTGATTCAGCGAGCTGTCGGTCAGTTTACAATCATTATCTGCTCTGACTGACAGGAAGCCCTCAGATCTAGATTTTTAACATGATATCTGTTCAGGAATATAGACTGTAGTTTGGAATCCTACAAATACATTACAAGTTACATACACTGCAAAATAAATCTCTATCTGAACATTTTAAGCTTCTTTATGCAGAAAATAAACTTTGTGGTTCACAAAGGCCTGTGACAGTTTCATGATCTATTTTGAGGTCTAAATTACAGCCACTAAACTGAACTGTGACTTTTGAAGCTTTACAGTCTCAGCTTTTGACCTATTTTGATTAAATATGAAATTTAAAAACTGAAAAATAACTGCTGATTGTTGAAGATGATCATTTTAAACAAAACGTGTACTGAGCTTATTTTTTATTTATCCAAAAGCAAGAAACCTGAAAAACTACGTCATTACTAGAACTGGGTCTTAAACTCAGTAGCTGAGACTAATTCACCTCTTTTCAAGTGAGATTATCTCCCCATTTTGGCTGAATTTTTGTCATATCTGGAAAAAAAAGTCCTTAAATATGAGAATAAATAACTTGTTGAGAGGGAGATTTTGTTGCAGTGTAGAATATGTTAAATATCTGTTATACGTCAAACACAACTCCAAACTTGCTTTGACAGGCCCAAACGCAGAAAAATAATTTAGCAAAGGAGGAAATACGACAAAATCTGACTGGACACGTGTGTTTGCAGGTAACGTTGGGTAACAGTTTAAACAGAATATAGTTTTCACATCACTTTTCTTTTTATTGCATTGTTAGCTGAGAAGAATTTCTTGTACTGGACTCTCAGATTTGCTGTAAGCTTCTCAACAAACTCACTTAAGATGATAAGATAACGCCTGTGTGACTAACCATGACCAAATTCAACAGGCTCAACTTATTATTATCTCAGCTTGATAAATCTTTGCTGTCCACCAGAAGCTCGAGTCGAGCCTTTGCTATCTTTACACTCTGAACAGCTCACGTCTCAGAAATGTGAAATTCACTTGTGAATGTTTATAATATAATAACTTTTTTGAAACATTTTCAGTGGATGTTTTTGTAAGAAAATGATAATAATAATAAATATTTTTTTTACTGCAGATACTGAGTTTTTTTGTCTACTTTTCTTTGTGCATCATCATTGATAAAATGTGTAAAAATGTCCGTTTTACCCCAAAATCAACTGTAAGGGAATACATGGTGCTTTGAATGGGGCCACCCTTTAAAAATCTGACAACTTTTTTTTGGTTGACCAGAGAGCCGATAAAGATTCGGCTTTTCAGAAAACACCAAGTGACGTTAACCACTTTTTTTTCTCAGCCAATCAGGATGAAGGAGATGCTCACAACCTGTAAATTCCTTCATCAAACTATTACCAAAAATCTGGTTAATTAGGAAACAGTGTGCATGTAAATGTACAGTGTCGTCTGTCAAGAGGAGGAGTTTCAGGGAACTCCCAACCAATGTTTTCCCAAACTGTCTGTTATTTATGTCAGTGCTATTTATGTCACCTTTGACTCTGAGCTGAGCTGAGGATTTGGCATTCGCTGCCGAGAAGTCTACACTTCCGGCCATGTCCATTCTGCAGTTGAAGAGGATCAACATGTGTCGGGTTCCCTCCTCCTTGATCTCCACATCCTGAGAACAAAAATCCACAGTTCAAACAAACACATCAAAATAATCTCTTCATCTCAACTTTGAGACGAGGTCAAGAGAATGTACTTTTTCAAAAATATTTTTTACGGAGCTCCCAAAGTCCCGAAAGATGGTGAATAAAGATGAATTGATTTAATTGAATGGCGTTAAACTGAGCATTCCTGAAGCAGAAGAAAATCTGCTTTGGGAACAAGTGGAATTATTTTCAGCCCATTGGCTATTTTACTGGTTTAAATAAAAATAAGGACGTCTTGGTGTTATCAGTGTTTAATCTTACAGCTGACGGGTGGAGCATGTCTCCCTTCAGTTTCCAGGTGGCGTGAAGGTCCTCCTCCGAAATCTCCGTCTCAAACTTGGCCACCTCGGTCTCTGTGACCTCCACGCTGTACAGCGGGCGAACAACCTTGATGTCGCGCTCTGCAGAGGTTTAAAAAGACGTTAGAGAAAACCAAACAGAAGGCGAAGCTGAAAATCTCTCAGAGAACTTCAAGCGCAAACAGTTTCATGTTGTCGTATACAGTGAGAAAGACAGCTCTGTGTCTGATGATCAGTGGAGGACATACAGTGGACATGAAGACACGTGGACATGGGCGAGTAGCTGACGCTCTCATTCAGAGCGCCTTACAATTTATGCAAAAGCAGAAGACGTTGAGTAACTCTCGACAATAACCCAACCCTATAAAACATCTCTACATTATCAACAGACACTTAATAAATGTCTTCTATCATTAGAACTGGATTATTAATGCTTATGAGAACATTTATAAACTAGTTTAATCAGATCCGTCTTGCTAGAAAGGAGCTTGGGTCCAAATGTATTTCTTGTCAGCTGTTAAAATTAATCAAAACTGTGAAACTATAATTAATATTAGAATTTTATTATCAGTATTATTTGTATTATTATTTTTAGTAGTAGCAGTAGTAATGAACATACTAAGCATTTATAAACTAGCGACAGATCAAGAGTTTACAAATGTTTTATAGATTGTTAAACTTAGATTATTATCACAAATTAATATGTATTGACACATTGAAAAAGTAATGTTCAGCTTAATAAAGGTGTGATTATTAACACTCTTATAGACGAGAGATTATAAGAGCTGTGTGTGTGTAAATATCTAAAAATGTTTTACAAACAAATTTACAGAAAGTTTCAGCTCTTAATCCTGGACTTGCTTTTACACAAAATAAGTATTGATTAGCAATAAATCCAGTTTAGAAATGCTGTGTGCTATGACTATATTTTAATTTGAATTAATAATCAATAATCACATTGAAAAAGTAAGTTGATATACAATAACTAGAGTCATAACTAACTTTATAAATTGTTAATAGTATCAACACTCTTATAAACAAATAGTTTACATATGATGTGTCCTGTGCTTGCATTCAGGTTTTGTGTGCTCGGCCTGTGCTTTAAATTGGGGGTATATTAAGTTCATATCTTGCCCTGGAAAAATGGTTGAAATTGGCAGCGTAAATGTGAATTATCTTTTGTAAAATATAAATATTCATGATTAAAATAAAAATAAATAAAAATAAGTAAATAGATCACTTATAAATACCTGCATTAACATTATAACATGTATATGAACGCTAATATGTACATCAGAGATAAGAGACATTGACATGAGAGTTATATTCATGTCTCTTGTTTCTTCAGAGTTCATAGAAGTGTTTCAATACACAGTTATAATGATCACTTTAGATGTATAGGGTTGGATTATCCTCAAGCGTTATGATAACAAGTCACAAACATTACAAACATTCAGAATGAGAGGACAGGACACAGTAATGAACGACGGAGGGGAGATCGGCCCAGAGAGAGGCGGAGTTTCGGTGAACGGCGGTGGGCGTGGCCTGATTCTGCAGTCCTGACCGGGGTCTGGGGCAGGGGCCGGATCGCCGCAGGTATTACCTTCGATGTTCAGGTCGGCTGTGGTTTTGTCAGTGCCACAGTCGCAGGTGTAAGCTCCCATGTTGCTCTTTGCCGCCTTCTTGATGACCAGCATTCGCTTCTTGCCGTCTGATTGGAAGAGAATGTTCTTGGAGGGAAAGATTTCGTTACCGTCTTTAAACCATTTGACCTCGGCAGCAGCCTTGCTCAGCTCGCAGGACAAAATCACCTCGTCCTTCTCGACGGCGGTGTAGTTCTGGAGCTTGACGGTGAAGTACAGGTCGCCCTCTGCAAGAAGGTGTACAACATGACCAGTAAAAACCAGTTAAAACAATTGTCCTGCTGGCTATAATACAGATATGCTGACTTTCTCGATGCCTGTAGAGAATACAGTGTGATAGATTGGAATGTAAATTAAAAAATTCACCCTAAAAAAAAAAAGTCACCAGTGTATTATTATTGTGTAATGTGCAGCTTAATTTTAATTAGTAAATATCAGCATATGGAGTTAGAGTTTTGGACTCTGACATGTAAACCACTGGGATTTGTGATAACTAGGTAGTTTTAAGCTGTGTGTGGAAATTCAGCTGCATCCTTCTAGAAAGTGAGACTAACCGAGCACGGTGAGCATGGCCTCTGAGGTCTTGCCCATGGCCTCCACTTTGATCATGGAGGTGTCGTCGATGGTGACCTCCTTGAAGGCCAGCATGTGGACTTTTCCATCTTCCGACATGTGCACCACCTTGCTGGGGTGCAGACGGATGTCGTTTTTGTACCAGACCACTGGGATCTTTTCATGAGAGAGTTCAACGCTGAACTCTGCGGTTTCACGTTCCTTCACAGTCACATCTTTAATCGGCTTGATAAATTCGAGGCGAATACCTGACAAACAGAAATTATATATATAGGGAATTAAATATAAAGTTGGTAAGACATGAAAACATACAGATTATAAAGGTGATGATGTGTTCAAAAGGCCATGCTGAAAAAGTGCCGTGCGCTCTCTGTGATCAAAATATAAGATCTGCATTTTCACTGGTTGCTTTTTCTGTGCTCAACTCATTCGCAGTCTAAAGTCCTGCTACCGTGTCCCCTAGAGGCTGCAGTGTTCATTACAGCCCCAATATGTGATAGTTGTATGTGATCACGACACCGTGTTCATTAATGTGCTGCTCTAACAGCCTCTACTCTGCTGATTTCAGTCTTTCCACCAGATGTTGAACCAGACTGCAGGAATTTGCTCCAATTTAGACACAAGTGCATCAGTTGGGTGATCAGATCTGGCTCACAGTCGGTGTTCCAGTTCATCCCAAAGGTGTTTGGATGGGGTTGAGATCAGGGCCAATCAAGTTCTTCCACACCAAACTGGGAAAATAATTTTTTTATGGAGCTGGCTAAGACTATTGTCTAAAATATGATTACATGCTGGAGCATTAAGATTTCCCTTCTTTGAAACCAAGAGGCCTGGACCAAACCAAAGGAAAAACAGACACAGACCAAAGTATACTAAAATATGTGGACGTGCTGTCTGCATACTTTTGGCTCTATAGCGTTTGTTGTTGAGAGGTTTTGGCAGTCATTGAAAGGCTTTTGGCAAACACTCACACCACTTACAGAGCACATGAAAAGCAAGGTTTTGCTCATACTCAGGAATGCTGTAATGTACACATCACACCATTTCTATCTAATAAAACTGAAATGGTCTGACTCTATTTACCTTTGATAATCAATTTTCCAGATGTCCTTTTATCTTCAGCCTCAAACATGTATTTGGCTTCATCTTCGTATCTGGCAGATTTTACTATAAGAGTGTGTCTCTTTCCCTCCACCAGGAGTTCAAACTTATCATCGTTTGACAACTCCTGAGATCCCTTCAGCCAACGGAAGCTTTTGGGCTCTCTAGAAATTTCCAGCTCAAACCTTGCCTCATCCTTTTCATACACGTGCAGGTCAGCCAGTGGTGTAATGAATGAGACTGGGAGCTCTGTTGATTCAGACAGATAGAGTTAATATCAAGGCGCAGATGTAGTGCTCAGGAATAAAAACTTCGGATCAGTTGTGTTTGGGTAAGTTAATGAAAGTCAGATGGAAGTGACTTGCCACACTGACAAAAACACAACAAAAATATGGAGTCCCAAAAGAAAATTCAAAATAATTCAAAAGGATGTTCTTGCAATACGTAATGTAATAGCATTTAACACCATTCATAGAATGTAAATCACTATTACATTTTAGTAATCCACATAATTTTCGGGTTATTTTTGATGCTGCAACAAACCGAAAAGTAAGACAAGAACAACTTGCAATAAATTGGAAGAACAATCAGATTTAAAAGTAAAAAAGTGAAGCAGAAAGAATACCCATCTGCTCAAGCTTTTCATTTTCAAAGAAGAAAACCACGAGCACAGTGCTGTGCTTGGAAAATGTGTTAAGACTTTGCACAAAATGTAGAGTGAGGAAGTGAAAGCTCACCCTTCACTTTCAGGTTAGCAGAACACTTGGCGTTGGCGGCGGTAAACGCCACCTCGCCTGTTTGAGGAACTTTGCAGTTGTATAAGACCAGAGTGTGTTTGGCACCGTCCTCCACGATCTCAACGTCCTGTAGATGGCCGACAAACTTCAGCATTTCAGTAAAAACACAAGGACTCAAGAAAAAGTGATCAGAGCAAGGCCGTGGTCAATTCACTTTCATTTGTTAGCTAACGAAAGATCAAACATTCTCATATTTCATATCTTAACCCTGATAGGTTAGATATGTGAAACTTTTCAACCAAAGACTTTTCAATACTTTTTCTTAACGAAATCCACATCTGGGTTTAGTCAAAATAAAAGTGAATCGAACCACAGGTAAGGGAATATCTGCTGAGATGAATTTTAATGAGACATACAGCGGATGGACTGAGGACTTCTCCGTTCAGTTTCCACTGGCCATGGACATCGTCCTCACTGAGCTCGACCTCAAATCGAGCGGTCTCTCCGTCAAACACCTCAGCGCCATACATTGGCCGAACCACCTTGATGTGGCGAGCTGGCGTTTAAGAGATGGTACAAAATTCTTACTGAAGACGTTCAGACATTTAAATATTCAAACAAAATGATATATATATATACACGTACAGACGTATACAAATACTTATGCAAAGACAACAGATAGGCACAGACAGAGATGCCAGGATATATTTCTCTAATTTGAGGTAGAGCTTCTGCTTTCCTAAATTTACGGTCCTATATAGAAACCTCCTTTATTATGCTGTAAGCAACCATTAAATAGGACCATAAACAACCAAATGGCTCTGAATGTTGACTCTAACAGTGGTAGTAAAAATACTGTGATGATCCGGTTTTGCAAGGACTGCCTATGGGACAGCAAAGGAGATTATGGTGCTGAAGGTAGACGGCTACCACACCAAGTCAATTCATTTGGACAAAGGAACTTCTGAGGAACCATTTGGTTCTATATGGACCTATTAGATTATTGAGGTGCCACAGTTCTTCAAAAGGCACTGAAGAACAAAAAAGGGATTTGTTTCTTCAAAGACTGATGGTTCTATTCGGAAAACCATGAAGATCCTCTGAATAAGTGTCTTCAAGAGCACACAAAGCAACAAACAAAACCAGACAATAAAACAGAACAAAAGACACAAGTTACAGTAGAAGAACACTACAAGAGAGGACTGATCCCCCTCCCAAATTATGACGATAATCAGATTTGAATACATCATAGCTTCAATGAGAGCCTTTCTCTTGAAACTTTTATCTCTTGTAATGTGTTTCTACAATATTTGGAAGGGCAGAGTGATGAGAGACCACATACATGTGTTTACAGTGGTAATTAAGAAGTGATGAGAGCAAAAAGGTGCTTCAGGTGCAAAAACTCCAAAAAACAAAACAACTACTGGGTGATGGGGTTTGAGCTGTGGTTAGGAGGTGGTGCAGGTGAAGGGTAAGCTAAAGAGGCATGTCAAGAAGGGGAAGATTGCCTCAATAGTGGTGAGTACCAAAAATCCAAAACAAATTCTGTGTCTTTACCTTCAATGTGAAGCGTTGCTGTCGTTTTGTCTGTTCCACAATCACATACATACTGTCCTTTGTCTTTGTCGCCAACTTTCTTGATGATGAGGGTTCTGCGTTTGCCCTCGGCCTTAATGGCCACCGTCTTAGAGGTCTTGATCTCGGCCCCATCGTGGTACCACAAAACATCGACGTCTTTGCTGAGCTCGCAATCTAGAACCACCTCGTCTTTCTCCACTGCAGTATAGTCCTGCAGCTTAACTGTGAAGTATGCATCTCCCTCTGGAATGGGGAAAATTTTTGCGTGACTCTCCACAGCACATATACAACACATACTGTATAAATGGTACAAGGCAAACAAAGGACAAGACGAGGAACACAAATGCACGACAGAGAAAAAAATTTCTTATGACACAGAACACAGAAAAACAATGTCTTACAAAAACACAATAAGGTCGTTTTGTGGACCTGCACAGACACAAACATGGACAGATTGTACAAAAGAAGGTGAAGAAGAAGCAAAGATACTGAAAGAGGAGGACAGAAACAGGACAGGTGGTTATTCTTGGTTTACCTATGACCGTCAGGTTGGCCATGGAAGGAATTCCTTTGGCCTCAGCCTTAATTTGGCAAGTATCATCGAGAGTCACTTCCTTTATTTCTAGCACATATTTCTTTCCGTCTACATGAGTGACCACTGTTCTGCTCGGATGAATTTTAACGTCGTTCTTGTACCAGGTGACAGGGATGTTCTCATGTGAGAGCTCCAGCTCGAACCAAGCCGTGTTGCCTTCCTTCACAGTTTGGTCCTTTATTGGCGAGATAAATTTGAGCCTGATACCTATAATTGTATTAGTAAAGCATATTCATATGAGTTAGTTTGAAAGACGAGGCACCCAACTCAATGAATAGAGTCATAAAAATAAAGGTTCTGCTAGTTATGTCCAGTAATGGTGGTCCAGCACTTACCCTCCACTGTGAGTCTAGCTGTTGAAGTTTTGCCCAAAACCTCAATTGTATATTCGTCCTCATCATCAAACTCACAGCAGTTTATAATCAGCATATGCTTCTTTCCATCATCGATAATGTCATACTTTTGGTCTGGGGTGATGATGTCAGCCCCTTTATACCACATGACCTTAGAGACATCCTTCGTGATGGTGCATTCAAACTTAGCCTGTTTCTTTTCAGGCACAGAAATGTCCTTCAGCGGGACAACAAAGTCCATTTCGATTTCTGGGTTAAAAGGTGACACAGGTACAGTACATCAACAACACAACAAAACACAACAGCACAACAGCACAACAGCGTACAGCAAGTGGCCAGTTTACCGTGTACCCCCTTGTATGCAGTACTGGGTTGTAACCCTCTATGCTCTAGAAGTTTATGGAATCATACCACAGGGATATCATGGGGTATTGACATGAAAACCCCATGCCATTGCTTGTTGCCAACTAGATTGGGGCTCATTGATGGTATACACAGCTCGTCCCATCTAATCCGACAAAAAACCTTCAGGAGACATCTTCAGGTTGTCACCTAAGCAAAATGACGTCACTTTGCATCCCCGGGTTTGTTAAAAAATACGGCCTTTGGAACATGGCATTGAAGGACTCCATGTTATGAAGGTTAAAATGCAGTCATCAAGGAACGCTGTCTTCCTGGTAACAAGGTTTCTTTATGTTTGAAACATTCACCAAAAGTTTTGTTATGGGGAAGGACCAGTCCATCATCTTGTTCAGCTGGCATCAGATTCTGACTACAGTTTTATCAGAATGCAACAAGAATCTTCATTCTTCAGCCTATTCTTCTTTCTACTTCCTTTTCATCAAGTCTTCACAAGTTACCTCTTGTTTGTGACTGTTGGGGAAAATCAACAGTTTGCTGCTAATTCTAAATTAAATCAAACAGTTACTGAACTCCATTATTTTTCGTAAAACTAAGGCAATGGGATTTCATGTCTGGCGGACCCATTCATGAACATGGCATTGGTGTAACTAATAAACTGGCCACTGTACGTAGATTTAACATAAAACATTTAACCACAGACAGTACGAATATACTGAGCGTGACATCACTACACACATTTTCACGCAATGTCAAATCTAACAGAACGCCAGACAGGTTTACATTTTCTGTTGTACAACAAACAGAACAACAAATACAGGACACCATTTCAGGAAAAAGTTGGGATCCCATATTAAAATTCCTTCGTGTCTTCCCGGGCTGCATAAAGTCCCAAAGAATGGCACAAATAATGAATTTTACTCATCAACCCTATTAAATAAAGATCTAAGGTCCGTTCTCACATGCCATAAAGCTTTATTTTATTGCCCACGGACCTTACACCTTTATTTTTACAGCTAATATCATCAATCAATAGCCGTCTTAAAATCATGGTACACTGTAATTCCGATGCCACATACCAGGAGTACTCCTTACCTTTGACATTGAGCATTGCACTGGTTATAGCGTTCAGAGCCTGGTAAGACACTTCTCCGGCCTGATCCAATTGGCAATTTTTCAGCCTGAGCTTACGGACTGCACCCTCCATTTGGATGTCACATGTCTGATGAATACATTACAGTACATTTATATATAAAAAGTAGTGAAAATGAACATCTAAATGTAGAAATACATGCTTTAAGACTTATGTGACACTTTATGAAAACGAGTCCATTCAGTCTTACCGGGGATCTGGTCAAAACCTCTCCTTTGAGCTTCCATTCCCCTGGAACATCCTCCTCAGAGATCTCTGTCTCAAACATGGCATCTTCCTTCTCAACCACCTCAACGCTGGCCAGGGGCTTCAGGATCTCGGCCTCCCGCTCTGAGAAAGAGGTTGTATTAGTACTCATGAATATCAACCAAATGATAGAAAGATATTATGGAAGTATTTGAGAGACTCAAGTTAAAAGAAAGGTAAGTAGGTAGATAGATAAACCTCCTAGTGTTAACTTGGCAGTGTAGATGCGTCCTTCCACCTCCATGACATATTCTGCTACGTCATCAGGCTGACAGTTCTTGATGGTGAGTGTCAGCTCCTTTCCATCCTTCTTGATCTCAACCTTGTCAGAAGGAGTGATCTCATTCTCTCCTTTGAGCCACTTCCAGTTGGGAGTGTCCTTGAAGAGCTCGCATTTAAATGTAGCGGTAGCCTTTGGTTTCACATGCTGGTCCCTCAGTGGTTTCACAATCCAATCTTTAATGATTTCTGTTGGAGTTAAACATTACTGAATCAGTGTCCATCATACCATTAAAGACACAATGTGCACAATTAATATACTGAATGTTACTAAAATGTAGTCTGAGCCAGGACAGAGAAGCAAAAACAGGCTTAATCTTAGCTTAGTTTATCTATTTTCAGGTGGTTTTCAAAGATTTCCCAAGGTTCTTCCTAATCTGCATTTGCAGTGTCCAAACCATGAATATGTGGATCGGTATTTAGCTGCAGGACATTTAGTTTTGAACTGGACTAGATGTATAATGTTGTTCAAAACAACTGAAGGTATTGTTGTATGTCAACAGCATACAAATAAAAAGTTATTTAATGTTTCCGAATTGCATGTCTTATGGTAACATTTAAATTGAAAACAAGAATGGGACAAACATTGTACTACAACAAGTGCTACGAATGCTATTCCTGCCCTAATCCATTCCAGTATACATTCATTAGAAAGCACTAGTATTGATGTACGTTTAGGGATATGTACAGTGTCCTCTTTTGCTTACCAATCACTTTGACATTTGTTATAGTCTTGACATCCTCCTGGCCAGCCACTTCACATGAGTAGGAACCAGTGTCCTCATCAGTGGTGTTCTGGATGGTCACAGCGTGCTGCATACCAATGATATTGATCTGAACCTTGCCTGCCTGTTTCTTCAGGTCCTCACCATTCTTCTTCCATATCACATCTCTCTCTTTGTTCAACTCACAGGTTATATACAAAGGCTGACCCTTCAGAGCTGAAGTCTCCTCCTCCAGCTCTTTGATCCATTTCACAGGCAGCTCTGTGAGGAGATAAAAAGGCATTGAGCAATTTGACATTGGTGAATACTATTTCTGGTCTTCCGTACACCAAGTATCTTTGGTGTTATTTTAAAGGCAGAAAAAAAGATATAAATACCTTCAACAATGAGCTTGGCTGTGCATGATATTTCCTTGCCAGCGTTCTTGGCTACACAGGTGTATTCACCAGTGTCAGACAGCTGGACATCAATAATGTTCAACTTGCGATCTTTGCCGTCAGAAGTGAACTTGTGCTTGGGACTCTCGCGTAGGTTACTGCCATCTTTCATCCATGAAGTGATGGCAGTAGAAGGCGAGATCTCACACTCAAACACAGCAGACGAGCCAATAGACTCGGCTTCCTGCAACACAATGTCCTTAAGCTTCTTGATGAACTTCAGAGGGACAGCTTTGAGCTTGAATCCTGCAAAGGGTTCCTCCGGTGGCGAGGGGCCTTTTCCACCAGGTTTTAGGCCGCGGCCCCTGCCTTCTCCAGGGGACGGGGTCTGCTTGGCTGAATTACAAATTGAAGGCAAACAATCAATTCACATTTTAATTTCAAGAAGAATTCTGTGGCATCACCATACAGGATGTAGAACGTGATAGGGGTTTCTTGCTGAGAATTCATAAGCACAGTTCATAGGTTTATAAAGACAACAGACTTACGTTTCAGCCCTCTACCTCTACCTCTTCCTGCTTCTTCTGCTGGTTGTCCCTCTATTTAGAAACAATTAAAATTAATTTGCTGCACACAATGTAATTATATATCAATGTCTTCACAAACATGCCAGTGCCAGGAGATATGTAATGTCCACTTGAATGGATCGAAGGGAAATATGAAGTGATAGTGATGGTAAATATATGAAATAATGACATTGAAATGAAGACAGACAGAACACACCATGATGAATAATGTATAATTACAACTTTACATTGATGTAGCTTTTAGACCATGAAGAGATGGCATGAGTGGGGAGAACACATGTTGGACTGATGGGAATGACATGATATTGAAATGGCAGCCACAAAAATGACATAACAGAAATGACAGAAAGCAATGAATATGACACACAGAATGACAATTAACATAAATACAAAAAAGACATGGCATCAATCGCTTCACACTTAAGATATGATGAGGTAAAGACGTTTAAAATGGAGGCACAATGATGGGAATGAGTAGAGATTATTCAGGACATGAAGGATGGGTTTTTCTCAGTCATCACCCAACGAGTTGGGGCCGCCACCATCTCACCTCTCCTAGTCACCCCTGGTACCTCCAGAGCACCTTCCTCTCCTTCACCTTCCCAGTCTTCGGAACCGTAACTCTCCCGGGGAACCAGCTCCCAGCCCCAGGCTTCTTCTTCCTCCTGCTCCACCTCTTCCTCGGCTTCAAACTCCTCTTCAAATATCTCCTCCTCTGGCTGCGTGGCGACCTTCTTCATCTGCACAGCTCCAGGAGAGACCTCCTTCACAAGAGGAACCTTCCCTTTACCAGGCTTTGCTGGTTCTGCAGCCTTCTCCTCCTCTGGTGATGGCTTTTTTGGGACCTTTTTGAGAGTCACAGCTTCAATAGAGTCTTTTGGTGAAACAGTTTTAGGAATCTTTTTGAGTTTATCAACACTTGGCCTCTTCTCAACAGGGATTGTCTCTGCTTCTTTAAGCTTCTCAACTTTAGGAGATGGTGTCTTTTTCAGCTCAACCTTCTTGAGCTGCTCCACAGGCTTCAGAGCCACTTCTTCCTTCTCCTCTTTCACCTTGGGTGTGACTCCCTTCTTCAGCTGCAGAGGCTTGGGCTCCTCAGGAACCTTTTCAGGTTTTTTAATAGAAGCTGGCACCGGAGACACCGTCTTCTCTGCTGGAATTGCCTCTACCTTCTTCGGCTTCTCCGGCTTCTTCTCTGGAGCTTCTGGGATCTCAGGTTCCTTCGGTCTAGCCTCTGGCTCTCGTTCTTTTGGTTTTTCATCTGGACTCGTGCGATGACGGCGCAGGTCATCAGTTGGCTTCCTCTCTTTGTCCTCTGCAAGTTTCTTCTCAGGCTCTGTAGCCTCTTTGGAAGGCCTGGAGAAGGGCTTCAGCTTGATGCTTTCTATCTCTTGTTCCTGTGTTGGGATTTTCTTCACCTTGGTGGGCGCTTTGACCTCCTCAGGCTCTTTCTCTGGAGTTTTCTTTTTATCTACTGGCTTTGGCACCTTGGTTGCTGGCTCCTTTACCTCTGGAGGAGCTTTCTCAGGTTTCTTAGGAGGTTCTTTGGTTTCCACCTCTCTGGGAATCCTCTCTCCAATCTGGAAAGGCACACTGTCCCTGTCTGGCCTCTCCTTCTTATCTTTCTCTTGCTCCTCAGCTGGTTTAACAGGCTTTTCAAATGGTTTGAGTTTGACTACTTCTGGTTCCACTTCATCTGAAGGCAATTGTTTCACTTTCTTCAAGGCTGCACTAGGTGGGGTAGGTTCCTCTTCCTTTGGTGCCTTGGGAGTTCTCTTCAAAGAAATCTTATCTCCTGGTTTCTCATCTTTTGGGATGGGTTTCTGGCGGGTCCATGCATCTTTAGGAACTTCTTTCTGTTCCTCTTCTCTAGGCTTCATAATTTCTGGCTTTTTTACCACATCTGCTTTGTCTCGAGGTTTCTTCTCCTCCACACGTCTCCTGGTGGCGACTGACATCTCAACAGCCTCTTCTTTATGCACCATCTCCTCAACATCATAGACAGTGGTCTTGGTGACCTTCTGAGGCTTTTCCTCTTCTTCAGCTTCTTCAGGTAGAACTGATGGAATCTTCTTCAGTTTGATAATCTCCTGCTCCTCTTCCACTTCCTTCATGACCCTGGTTGTTTTCCTCAAAGTGGGAATCTCAAACGTTACATCCTCTTCTGACTGAACTGTACCTTTTTTGTGCAGAACCATTTCTGAGGCAGTAAAGGTTTGACATTACGTATTAGACACTTAACTGACAGCACAATTTGTACAAACACATACACATACTTAACACTTGGAAAATTAGAAAAATAAATATAAAAATACAAAGAAAATAAAAATTAAAACATCCCCTATCCCCAATGATTTTAATATAAAGCTAATTTAAAAAGATTATGTGTAAAAATGATTACAACAGTAACAATAACAAACATAGAAGAACAAGAACACAAAGACACAAGAAAAGACAACTTCCACAGGATACTACAGAAAAACATATATTATACGTATATACAATTGAAATAATTGATTACAATTTTTTTGGGAGAAAGTTTGCTTTGATATGTATGTATTAAACCAATTAGTGCTAATAAGGGGTCAAATCCCTGCTTTTTTGCAACCTTTAGAGTCCCAACCTCTCCAACTGACATTTTGAAACACAACCATGAACCTGTTGTAGTTTTTAGATTTGGTTTACTAATTCACTAAGGTAAAGTGAGTGAGTGGTGCTCCTACCTTTCTTGACTCCTCCTGGTGTTTGGACGGGTCCTTTGGTTTCATCTAATACAGAGGTATAGTTCAGAAAATTGTTAATAAGGCCAATTGATCATCAAACACATTCAGAAATAATAAATATTCTAATATAGAATATGGATGACATGTGATAAAGTTGTGACTGAGATGCAAAGCAAAGTAGTCCAGTATCACATGATTTAGCTGAATGACATGAGAAAAGTGTCATACATAAAGATAAAGAGTTGAAATGAAGTTAAGTTGTGTCCAAGGACAAATGTGGCATGCTTGTGTTGGATTCAAGGTCAATGAATTAATGACCAAAAAAATAGGACGAACAACATGAAAAGACCAACAATGAAAAACCACAGCGAGGGACTGTACTGCTGGTAAAGGTCACACTGACCCGGATAAGACAGACTGACAACCCAATCACCAACAACAGTGGAAGCACACAAGTGGCTGGTTATATAGTCAACATTTGCAGTGATAAAATAAGATGTGAAAAATATGGAAAGGACTACAAAAATCCAACAAAGAGGATGTTGGCCTCTCAGTCCATCAAAATACCTCTACCTGTCTCAGGAGCTATCTTTTCTACCACGATTGTTTTTTCTTCTTCCGCAACCGTCTTTGTTGGTTCTTCAGCCTTCTTCACAGGCTGTGGCTTGGTCACTTCAAGTATAAAAAAAAGAGGGAACTGAAGTATTGTAAAGTATCACCAAAACACACTGTCTTTCTAAAAAGGTGTTAGTACGAAATCTTTAAGAATCATTGTCTGGATACCTGGCTTTGTTTCTTCTTGTGGAGTAATTCTTTTCTCCAACTTCTTGGTTTTGTCAGTGACTTCGGGCCTTTTGGCAGCTTCTTGAACTTTTACAGCAGCCTGCGGTTTACTCTCTTCAAGTACAAGGTATACAGGGAATTCAAAAGAAAGCTCTCCACAAACACTACATTCTAGATCTGAGAGCTTTACGCCAAAAGAACCAAAGTTCATATTGCTATTCTTTGTTCATAACCACCTTGTTTGATTTCATTTATTTCCATAGTACATCACTCTCTTTAATGACTTAGGTATATGTTGGGTTTCTTCAGGATAAAATTTCAAAGATTCATATTTGCTCAAGAGTGACATTCTTTTACGAATGCCTTCAGACAACCCTCACAGATACAAACAGACATTAACACCAAAACACATTTAAAGAGAAGTTGGGTACCTTCTTGAGGAGCAGTTGGCTTTACCAGTGCTTCTTTGACTTGTGGTGGGAACTCCTTCTCCTTCACAGGAACTTGGAAATGAAATTATATGACAATCAGAACTTCACTAAGACTGATGGGATGAGCACTGAACAAAGAAAATCCTCGATGGAAACATACAAAGTTGGAAGATTGAGTTTAAAAATGGAAGAAATTTCCAGGAAATTTCCACAAAAATATCTCACCTCACCAACATTTTCTCTCGATACACACAGGTACAGTGACACATAATGGACACAACAAACATAGCATTTGAAAAAATGATGATAAAACTCCAACATATAACATGAAACTGTGGTGGTTCAGATATCAGGTGATAAGAAACCAAAAGAGACTGTCTCAGTCGACAGCATGACAGTTCTTCACAATGAGCAAGAATACAGTTTGTGCCCAAACAAAATGGGTGATATGACATGGATATCCTCTTGAAATGATGACGACAAAGAGGTATGAATCTAATAAATCCTTAAGAAGATGATAACGAGGAGGTGCACAACGATGTTTGGTGCTCAGATCAAAAACACGTGCTCGGTGACATATAACACTTTTTCCTCTATACCTCTTGAAGATTCTTGAAGGGAGACATGTTCTTTCCCTTCTGGTTCCAAAGACAAAACCCTCGTTTCTATGATGGACTGAAGCCCTTGAGCTTCTCCCTCTTTTCTGCTTGTGGTTTCAACTTCCTGAGAAGGGATGTATTGGACATCTGCTTTCATCATCTTTGTCTTGGTTTTATCTGTTACTGAGGGTTCTCTGACTGTGGGCTCATGCCAAGGCATCACATCAACATCAGCTTTTACCTCTGTTGTTGCAGGTTTGTATTTTTCAGAAATCTTCAATTCGTCATCAACTATCTCTGGGGATTGATACATTTTCTCACTTATTTTCATCGGTAAAGCTAACTGCTCACCTTTGATTTGTTCCTGTTCAATGGCGTTTATCTCTGGTTTTTCATTTTCATGAAACTCTTTGAATATTTTGTCTTTCCCTATCATTGTTTCTGTCTTGATTTCCTTAAGTTTAGCCAATTTCTGTTGTCTTTCCAAATCATCTCGCTCAATTAATGACTCTTTTGGTGTTGCCTCCAACAGCGATGTCACTGTGGGTTGTCTTTCAACTTGTTCCAGTCTTACTTTCATTCCTTCTACAGAAGAAACTATGGCAGCTTGGTCCTCAAGTGTGACTATTTTTGGCCATTCTTCTTCATCTTTAAAGTCTAGTTCAGTGGACATAGTTGATCTAATTTCCTCTTTTGTTGTGATTCTCTCTTTGAGAATTTCTCTTTTGGTATATTTTTCTGGTCTATCAGCTGCTACAAGTGATTCTTTAGATGTCACCTCAGTTGCAGGCGTTACTGCAGCTTTGCTTTCAATGTATTCATTCAGCTTCATTTTTGTTCCTTCAATAGGACTAACTGTAGCACTTTTATCTTTAACTGTGACTACCTTTGACTCAATTTCTTCTACTGTAACATCAGATTTATCACTTTCATGCAAAGTCTGTTTTGGAAACTCAGTTTGAGTATCTCCAACAACTTCTCCAATATTGGTGTATTTTTGTGAAGTATCTTGGCCTCGGAGTAATTCTTTAGCGATGGACTCTGCTCTGGTTGTATGTCTTTCAGCTGGAGTAACTTTGGTAGTTTTGTCACCAAGTATTTCAACCTTCGACTTGCTTTCTTGCACTTCGATCTTTTCAGTTTGATCTAACTTCTGGCTGTTATCTAATATGGATTCTTCTTTCATCAACAAAGAAATATCCTCTGACATGTAAGCCTCCTCTTTTCTTGATTTAATGTCTTTTACGAGAACATTGGGGGAAATATACCTTTGTGGAATATCTAATATAATATGTTGTTCTTTAACAGTCAGTGGTTTTTCATATGCAACGTCCATTACAGGTGTCCTTGGAGCCTTTCTTTCGATTTGTGTCGGCTTTGTTTCTACATTCGTAGTAACACTGAGAAAAACGTCCTTAACTGTGTCTGTTTTAGACTGAATGCCTTCAACTGTAACCTGCCCTTGGTCTTTTAGAGAGTCTGGTTTCTTTGGAGATGTACTATCATATTTAACTTCCTCATGTCTTGGTGAATGGTCTCTGACAACTCCCTCTGTTTTAGCATCTTCTCCTACAAGTGCTGTCACTTCTGCTTTTTGTTGAGTTTGTTTTTGTTTTGTTGCTGTTGTACCATCAACAAATGCAATTTTGTCAGTTTTAAATTGACTTTTAACTTCTTTTAACTGAGTATCTTCATCGGTAATCTCTTGTTTTTCAGTGAAATTTTCCACACTTTCCTTGTTATATTCTGGACTTTGTGAATATCTTATAAGAGAAACCTCACCAGATTCATGAATGTTCTCTTTTCTTGATACAATGTCTTTTACAAGTTTGTCAGATATAATACATCTTTGGAGGGAGTCTGATTTAACATCTCCATCTTTCACAATCAGAGATCTTTCAGATGCAACCTCCATCACAGGTGCCACTGAAAACTTCATTTCGACTTGTTCAGGTTTTGTTTCTGTTACTTCAAATGGAGTAGCACTACCGTATTCATCTTTTACTACAACTGTCTTGCACTGCACTTCCTCAAGGGAAGTTTTTGTACTTTTGCCCAACCTCTGTCCTTTCTCTTTTAGGGATTTTGATTTCTTTGACTGAATGTCTTTAATCTCAGTGTCTGTTACCTCTGTTACAGGAGTAACAGCTATCTTTGTTTCAGTTTCAATTTGTCTGGATTTGATCTCTTCAGCTGGAAGACCTGTGGTGGTTTTGTCAATTACTTTAAGTTTTTCTGGGGCTTCTTGCTCTACCAAAGAGTGCTGATCTTTTACTTCAGGTTTGGATGCAACTGAGGCCTTTCTTTCAATTTGTTCCTGTATTTCAGGTAACTTCTCTGGAATGGGAGTAACCTTCTCAGTTTTATCTTGAACTAGGTCTACTTTTGACTTGACTTGTTCAACTCTAATATCTTTTGTGTCCCTTAAAGACTCCTTTGTCTTCACAGAAACGTCATCTGACTTATAAATGTCCTCTTTTCTTGATGCAATATCTTTTACTAGCTCATCAGGTGTGATATACCTTTGGAGAGTGTCTGATTTAACATCTCCATCTTTCACAATCAGAGATCTTTCAGATGCAACCTCCATCACAGGTGCCACTGAAAACTTCATTTCGACTTGTTCAGGTTTTGTTTCTGTTACTTCAAATGGAGTAGCACTACCGTATTCATCTTTTACTACAACTGTCTTGCACTGCACTTCTTTAAGGGAAGTTTTTGTACTTTTGCCCAACCTCTGTCCTTTCTCTTTTAGGGATTTTGATTTCTTTGACTGAATGTCTTTAATCTCAGTGTCTGTTACCTCTGTTACAGGAGTAACAGCTATCTTTGTTTCAGTTTCAATTTGTCTGGATTTGATCTCTTCAGCTGGAAGACCTGTGGTGGTTTTGTCAATTACTTTAAGTTTTTCTGGGGCTTCTTGCTCTACCAAAGAGTGCTGATCTTTTACTTCAGGTTTGGATGCAACTGAGGCCTTTCTTTCAATTTGTTCCTGTATTTCAGGTAACTTCTCTGGAATGGGAGTAACCTTCTCAGTTTTATCTTGAACTAGGTCTACTTTTGACTTGACTTGTTCAACTCTAATGTCTTTTGTGTCCCTTAAAGACTCCTTTGTCTTCACAGAAATGTCATCTGACTTATAAATGTCCTCTTTTCTTGATGCAATATCTTTTACTAGCTCATCAGGTGTGATATACCTTTGGAGAGTGTCTGATTTAACATCTCCATCTTTCACAATCAGAGATCTTTCAGATGCAACCTCCATCACAGGTGCCACTGAAAACTTCATTTCGACTTGTTCAGGTTTTGTTTCTGTTACTTCAAATGGAGTAGCACTACCGTATTCATCTTTTACTACAACTGTCTTGCACTGCACTTCCTCAAGGGAAGTTTTTGTACTTTTGCCCAACCTCTGTCCTTTCTCTTTTAGGGATTTTGATTTCTTTGACTGAATGTCTTTAATCTCAGTGTCTGTTACCTCTGTTACAGGAGTAACAGCTATCTTTGTTTCAGTTTGATTTTGTCTGGTTTTCATCTCTTCAGCTGGAAAAACTGTAGTAGTTTTGTCCATTAGTTTTTCTACCAAAGTGTGTTCATGTGTTACTTCTGGCTTAGCTGCACCTGAAACCTTTCTTTTAACTTTCATTTTCTCTGGTTCATCTTTAACTATGTCTTCCTTGGTCTTGGCTTCTTCAACTGTAAGATGTTTGGAAGTATCAGATATAGCGTCTCCATCTTTTACTATCTGAGATTTTTCAGATGCAACCTCCATCACAGGTGCTGCTAAGAACTTTGTTTTAACTTGTTCCTGTTTTGTTTCTGATACTTCAAATAGAGCAACACTACCATATTCATCTTTAATTGTAACTGTATTGGACTGGATCTCTTCAGCTCTTCGTTCTTTAGATGTTTTTTCTTGCAGAGATGTAACGGTCTCCTTTCTTTCGATTTGTTCTTGCCTTATTGGTTTTGTCTTTAAAGTTGGAGGGACTTTGCCAATTTCATCTTTAATCGCTTCAACTGTAGTCTTCTGAGTTTTGACTAATTTCTGGGCTATGTCTTTTTCTTGAAAAATGTCATCTGGCTTCTTCTCTTTTACTTCCATGTCTGCCTTTGTTTCAGTTTGTTCCTGCCTCATTTTTTTCTCTTCAACAGGAGCAAATTTGGTTGTTTTGTCTTTCATTGTATCTTTCATTGATTGAATTGCTTCAAATGTCTTTGCTGACTTTTCTTTTCTCTTGGTAAGCAATATTTCTTTCTCTAGGTGAAGGGTTTCAAATTGACTGATGTCCCCCTCTCCTATTTCTCTGTTTTTAAAAGTTCTTTCAGCTCCAGCAGATATTTCTGGACCATCATGCTCTGCCAAAGACTTTGAATAGGTTACTTCAGGCTCAGTTTCCTCTGGGACCGTGCTGCCAATTTGTTCCTGTCTTTTTATGATCTTCTTTTCAATGGGAGCCACTTTGTCTGTTTTACTTTTAACTGGGACTAAGTTGGACCTGATTCCTTCAACTTTAATCTCTTTTTCTTTGCTTAAAGTAATGTCATTGATCACATCATCCAATGAGATTATCTGTTGTGGAATATCTGTTGTAGCATCTTCATCTTTTATTGTTATAGGTTTTTCAGCTGCCTCCTCCATCATAGGTACCACTGAAGTCATTCTTTCAACTTGTTCCTGCTGGATTTTTGTTGCTTCAAAACGTGTAACACTACCGTATTCATCTGTAACTGTGACTGTCTTGGCCTGGACTTCTTCAACTGTAATCTTTTTAGAGTTGGCTGACTTTGGCCATTCATCATTTTGAGCTTCATCTTTCCTATGAGAAACAAGTTCTGATGTGACTATTTCTTCAGGCCCAGTTTCCTTGGCAGCATCTACCTTCAGCAATTGCTCCTGATGCTGTTTTGTTTTCTTCTTTTCAGTCAAAGGTGCTTGGCCTGGAGAAATACCCTCTGAAACATCAGTTTCCTTATTAGCTGGTGCAAAGTCAGTTTCTTTGATTTCTGCCTGCTTTTCAGGCGCTACTTCCAATTCTTTAGAAGTTTCCTCCATCGTGGATGTAACTGAAACTCTTCTTTCAATTTGTTCCTGTTTTGATTTCGTCTCTTTAAGAGGACTAACTTTAAAAGTTTTATCTTTAATTGTGCTGACCTTTAGCTGGTCTTGTTCAACCCTAATCTCCTGAGGTTTGGTAAGTTTGGGTTGTGGTTGTTGGGGAGATACTGATTTGCTCTCTGTCGTATCAATTTCTTCATCTAATGTTACATGCTCTGTGACAAAATCTTTAATTTTGGCAAGTTTTTCAGGTGTACCATCTTTAATGGGAGTCACTTTTTCAGTTTTAACCTTAACTGTGACAAACTTTGATGGGATTTGTTCGTCTGCAACCTCTTTAGTTTTAGCTAACTTTTGTCCTCTCTCCTTCGGGGATATTGATTCCTTTGGAGAAATACCCTCTGAAACATCAATTTCCTTATTAGCTGGTGCAAAGTCAGTTTCTTTGATTTCTGCCTGCTTTTCAGGCACTACTTCCAATTCTTTAGAAGTTTCCTCCATCGTGGATGTAACTGAAACTCTTCTTTCAATTTGTTCCTGTTTTGATTTCGTCTCTTTAAGAGGACTAACTTTAAAAGTTTTATCTTTAATTGTGCTGACCTTTAGCTGGTCTTGTTCAACGCTAATCTCCTGAGGTTTGGTAAGTTTGGGTTGTGGTTGTTGGGAGATACTGATTTGCTCTCTGTCGTATCAATTTCTTCATCTAATGTTACATGCTCTGTGACAAAATCTTTAATTTTGGCAAGTTTTTCAGGTGTACCATCTTTAATGGGAGTCACTTTTTCAGTTTTAACCTTAACTGTGACAAACTTTGATGGGATTTGTTCGTCTGCAACCTCTTTAGTTTTAGCTAACTTTTGTCCTCTCTCCTTCGGGGATATTGATTCCTTTGGAGAAATACCCTCTGAAACATCAATTTCCTTATTAGCTGGTGCAAAGTCAGTTTCTTTGATTTCTGCCTGCTTTTCAGGCGCTACTTCCAATTCTTTAGAAGTTTCCTCCATCGTGGATGTAACTGAAACTCTTCTTTCAATTTGTTCCTGTTTTGATTTCGTCTCTTTAAGAGGACTAACTTTAAAAGTTTTATCTTTAATTGTGCTGACCTTTAGCTGGTCTTGTTCAACCCTAATCTCCTGAGGTTTGGTAAGTTTGGGTTGTGGTTGTTGGGGAGATACTGATTTGCTCTCTGTCGTATCAATTTCTTCATCTAATGTTACATGCTCTGTGACAAAATCTTTAATTTTGGCAAGTTTTTCAGGTGTACCATCTTTAATGGGAGTCACTTTTTCAGTTTTAACCTTAACTGTGACAAACTTTGATGGGATTTGTTCGTCTGCAACCTCTTTAGTTTTAGCTAACTTTTGTCCTCTCTCCTTCGGGGATATTGATTCCTTTGGAGAAATACCCTCTGAAACATCAATTTCCTTATTAGCTGGTGCAAAGTCAGTTTCTTTGATTTCTGCCTGCTTTTCAGGCGCTACTTCCAATTCTTTAGAAGTTTCCTCCATCGTGGATGTAACTGAAACTCTTCTTTCAATTTGTTCCTGTTTTGATTTCGTCTCTTTAAGAGGACTAACTTTAAAAGTTTTATCTTTAATTGTGCTGACCTTTAGCTGGTCTTGTTCAACCCTAATCTCCTGAGGTTTGGTAAGTTTGGGTTGTGGTTGTTGGGGAGATACTGATTTGCTCTCTGTCGTATCAATTTCTTCATCTAATGTTACATGCTCTGTGACAAAATCTTTAATTTTGGCAAGTTTTTCAGGTGTACCATCTTTAATGGGAGTCACTTTTTCAGTTTTAACCTTAACTGTGACAAACTTTGATGGGATTTGTTCGTCTGCAACCTCTTTAGTTTTAGCTAACTTTTGTCCTCTCTCCTTCGGGGATATTGATTCCTTTGGAGAAATACCCTCTGAAACATCAATTTCCTTATTAGCTGGTGCAAAGTCAGTTTCTTTGATTTCTGCCTGCTTTTCAGGCGCTACTTCCAATTCTTTAGAAGTTTCCTCCATCGTGGATGTAACTGAAACTCTTCTTTCAATTTGTTCCTGTTTTGATTTCGTCTCTTTAAGAGAGGACTAACTTTAAAAGTTTTATCTTTAATTGTGCTGATCTTTAGCTGGTCTTGTTCAACCCTAATCTCCTGAGGTTTGGTAAGTTTGGGTTGTGGTTGTTGGGGAGATACTGATTTGCTCTCTGTCGTATCAATTTCTTCATCTAATGTTACATGCTCTGTGACAAAATCTTTAATTTTGGCAAGTTTTTCAGGTGTACCATCTTTAATGGGAGTCACTTTTTCAGTTTTAACCTTAACTGTGACAAACTTTGATGGGATTTGTTCGTCTGCAACCTCTTTAGTTTTAGCTAACTTTTGTCCTCTCTCCTTGGGGATATTGATTCCTTTGGAGAAATACCCTCTGAAACATCAATTTCCTTATTAGCTGGTGCAAAGTCAGTTTCTTTGATTTCTGCCTGCTTTTCAGGCGCTACTTCCAATTCTTTAGAAGTTTCCTCCATCGTGGATGTAACTGAAACTCTTCTTTCAATTTGTTCCTGTTTTGATTTCGTCTCTTTAAGAGGACTAACTTTAAAAGTTTTATCTTTAATTGTGCTGACCTTTAGCTGGTCTTGTTCAACCCTAATCTCCTGAGGTTTGGTAAGTTTGGGTTGTGGTTGTTGGGGAGATACTGATTTGCTCTCTGTCGTATCAATTTCTTCATCTAATGTTACATGCTCTGTGACAAAATCTTTAATTTTGGCAAGTTTTTCAGGTGTACCATCTTTAATGGGAGTCACTTTTTCAGTTTTAACCTTAACTGTGACAAACTTTGATGGGATTTGTTCGTCTGCAACCTCTTTAGTTTTAGCTAACTTTTGTCCTCTCTCCTTCGGGGATATTGATTCCTTTGGAGAAATACCCTCTGAAACATCAATTTCCTTATTAGCTGGTGCAAAGTCAGTTTCTTTGATTTCTGCCTGCTTTTCAGGCGCTACTTCCAATTCTTTAGAAGTTTCCTCCATCGTGGATGTAACTGAAACTCTTCTTTCAATTTGTTCCTGTTTTGATGTCGTCTCTTTAAGAGAACTAACTTTAAAAGTTTTATCTTTAATTGTGCTGATCTTTAGCTGGTCTTGTTCAACCCTAATCTCCTGAGGTTTGGTAAGTTTGGGTTGTGGTTGTTGGGGAGATACTGATTTGCTCTCTGTCGTATCAATTTCTTCATCTAATGTTACATGCTCTGTGACAAAATCTTTAATTTTGGCAAGTTTTTCAGGTGTACCATCTTTAATGGGAGTCACTTTTTCAGTTTTAACCTTAACTGTGACAAACTTTGATGGGATTTGTTCGTCTGCAACCTCTTTAGTTTTAGCTAACTTTTGTCCTCTCCTTCGGGATATTGATTCCTTTGGAGAAATACCCTCTGAAACATTAATTTCCTTATTAGCTGGTGCAAAGTCAGTTTCTTTGATTTCTGCCTGCTTTTCAGGCGCTACTTCCAATTCTTTAGAAGTTTCCTCCATCGTGGATGTAACTGAAACTCTTCTTTCAATTTGTTCCTGTTTTGATTTCGTCTTTTTAAGAGGACTAACTTTAAAAGTTTTATCTTTAATTGTGCTGACCTTTAGCTGGTCTTGTTCAACTCTAATCTCCTGAGGTTTGGTAAGTTTGGGTTGTGATTGTTGGGGAGATACTGATTTGCTCTCTGTCGTATCAATTTCTTCATCTAATGTTACATGCTCTGTGACAAAATCTTTAATTTTGGCAAGTTTTTCAGGTGTACCATCTTTAATGGGAGTCACTTTTTCAGTTTTAACCTTAACTGTGACAAACTTTGATGGGATTTGTTCGTCTGCAACCTCTTTAGTTTTAGCTAACTTTTGTCCTCTCTCCTTCGGGGATATTGATTCCTTTGGAGAAATACCCTCTGAAACATCAATTTCCTTATTAGCTGGTGCAAAGTCAGTTTCTTTGATTTCTGCCTGCTTTTCAGGCGCTACTTCCAATTCTTTAGAAGTTTCCTCCATCGTGGATGTAACTGAAACTCTTCTTTCAATTTGTTCCTGTTTTGATTTCGTCTCTTTAAGAGAACTAACTTTAAAAGTTTTATCTTTAATTGTGCTGACCTTTAGCTGGTCTTGTTCAACCCTAATCTCCTGAGGTTTGGTAAGTTTGGGTTGTGGTTGTTGGGGAGATACTGATTTGCTCTCTGTCGTATCAATTTTTTCATCTAATGTTACATGCTCTGTGACAAAATCTTTAATTTTGGCAAGTTTTTCAGGTGTACCATCTTTAATGGGAGTCACTTTTTCAGTTTTAACCTTAACTGTGACAAACTTTGATGGGATTTGTTCTGTCTGCAACCTCTTTAGTTTTAGCTAACTTTTGTCTCTCTCCTTCGGGGATATTGATTCCTTTGGAGAAATACCCTCTGAAACATCAATTTCCTTATTAGCTGGTGCAAAGTCAGTTTCTTTGATTTCTGCCTGCTTTTCAGGCGCTACTTCCAATTCTTTAGAAGTTTCCTCCATCGTGGATGTAACTGAAACTCTTCTTTCAATTTGTTCCTGTTTTGTTTTCGTCTCTTTAAGAGGACTAACTTTAAAAGTTTTATCTTTAATTGTGCTGACCTTTAGCTGGTCTTGTTCAATCCTAATCTCCTGAGGTTTGGTAAATTTGGGTTGTGGTTGTTGGGGAGATACTGATTTGCTCTCTGTCGTATCAATTTCTTCATCTAATGTTACATGCTCTGTGACAAAATCTTTAATTTTGGCAAGTTTTTCAGGTGTACCATCTTTAATGGGAGTCACTTTTTCAGTTTTAACCTTAACTGTGACAAACTTTGATGGGATTTGTTCGTCTGCAACCTCTTTAGTTTTAGCTAACTTTTGTCCTCTCTCCTTCGGGGATATTGATTCCTTTGGAGAAATACCCTCTGAAACATCAATTTCCTTATTAGCTGGTGCAAAGTCAGTTTCTTTGATTTCTGCCTGCTTTTCAGGCGCTACTTCCAATTCTTTAGAAGTTTCCTCCATCGTGGATGTAACTGAAACTCTTCTTTCAATTTGTTCCTGTTTTGATTTCGTCTCTTTAAGAGGACTAACTTTAAAAGTTTTATCTTTAATTGTGCTGACCTTTAGCTGGTCTTGTTCAACCCTAATCTCCTGAGGTTTGGTAAGTTTGGGTTGTGGTTGTTGGGGAGATACTGATTTGCTCTCTGTCGTATCAATTTCTTCATCTAATGTTACATGCTCTGTGACAAAATCTTTAATTTTGGCAAGTTTTTCAGGTGTACCATCTTTAATGGGAGTCACTTTTTCAGTTTTAACCTTAACTGTGACAAACTTTGATGGGATTTGTTCGTCTGCAACCTCTTTAGTTTTAGCTAACTTTTGTCCTCTCTCCTTCGGGGATATTGATTCCTTTGGAGAAATACCCTCTGAAACATCAATTTCCTTATTAGCTGGTGCAAAGTCAGTTTCTTTGATTTCTGCCTGCTTTTCAGGCGCTACTTCCAATTCTTTAGAAGTTTCCTCCATCGTGGATGTAACTGAAACTCTTCTTTCAATTTGTACCTGTTTTGATTTCGTCTCTTTAAGAGGACTAACTTTAAAAGTTTTATCTTTAATTGTGCTGACCTTTAGCTGGTCTTGTTCAACCCTAATCTCCTGAGGTTTGGTAAGTTTGGGTTGTGGTTGTTGGGGAGATACTGATTTGCTCTCTGTCGTATCAATTTCTTCATCTAATGTTACATGCTCTGTGACAAAATCTTTAATTTTGGCAAGTTTTTCAGGTGTACCATCTTTAATGGGAGTCACTTTTTCAGTTTTAACCTTAACTGTGACAAACTTTGATGGGATTTGTTCGTCTGCAACCTCTTTAGTTTTAGCTAACTTTTGTCCTCTCTCCTTCGGGGATATTGATTCCTTTGGAGAAATACCCTCTGAAACATTAATTTCCTTATTAGCTGGTGCAAAGTCAGTTTCTTTGATTTCTGCCTGCTTTTCAGGCGCTACTTCCAATTCTTTAGAAGTTTCCTCCATCGTGGATGTAACTGAAACTCTTCTTTCAATTTGTTCCTGTTTTGATTTCGTCTTTTTAAGAGGACTAACTTTAAAAGTTTTATCTTTAATTGTGCTGACCTTTAGCTGGTCTTGTTCAACTCTAATCTCCTGAGGTTTGGTAAGTTTGGGTTGTGGTTGTTGGGGAGATACTGATTTGCTCTCTGTCGTATCAATTTCTTCATCTAATGTTACATGCTCTGTGACAAAATCTTTAATTTTGGCAAGTTTTTCAGGTGTACCATCTTTAATGGGAGTCACTTTTTCAGTTTTAACCTTAACTGTGACAAACTTTGATGGGATTTGTTCGTCTGCAACCTCTTTAGTTTTAGCTAACTTTTGTCCTCTCTCCTTCGGGGATATTGATTCCTTTGGAGAAATACCCTCTGAAACATCAATTTCCTTATTAGCTGGTGCAAAGTCAGTTTCTTTGATTTCTGCCTGCTTTTCAGGCGCTACTTCCAATTCTTTAGAAGTTTCCTCCATCGTGGATGTAACTGAAACTCTTCTTTCAATTTGTTCCTGTTTTGATTTCGTCTCTTTAAGAGGACTAACTTTAAAAGTTTTATCTTTAATTGTGCTGACCTTTAGCTGGTCTTGTTCAACCCTAATCTCCTGAGGTTTGGTAAGTTTGGGTTGTGGTTGTTGGGGAGATACTGATTTGCTCTCTGTCGTATCAATTTCTTCATCTAATGTTACATGCTCTGTGACAAAATCTTTAATTTTGGCAAGTTTTTCAGGTGTACCATCTTTAATGGGAGTCACTTTTTCAGTTTTAACCTTAACTGTGACAAACTTTGATGGGATTTGTTCGTCTGCAACCTCTTTAGTTTTAGCTAACTTTTGTCCTCTCTCCTTCGGGGATATTGATTCCTTTGGAGAAATACCCTCTGAAACATCAATTTCCTTATTAGCTGGTGCAAAGTCAGTTTCTTTGATTTCTGCCTGCTTTTCAGGCGCTACTTCCAATTCTTTAGAAGTTTCCTCCATCGTGGATGTAACTGAAACTCTTCTTTCAATTTGTTCCTGTTTCTTTTTCGTCTCTTTAAGAGGACTAACTTTAAAAGTTTTATCTTTAATTGTGCTGACCTTTAGCTGGTCTTGTTCAATCCTAATCTCCTGAGGTTTGGTAAATTTGGGTTGTGGTTGTTGGGGAGATACTGATTTGCTCTCTGTCGTATCAATTTCTTCATCTAATGTTACATGCTCTGTGACAAAATCTTTAATTTTGGCAAGTTTTTCAGGTGTACCATCTTTAATGGGAGTCACTTTTTCAGTTTTAACCTTAACTGTGACAAACTTTGATGGGATTTGTTCGTCTGCAACCTCTTTAGTTTTAGCTAACTTTTGTCCTCTCTCCTTCGGGGATATTGATTCCTTTGGAGAAATACCCTCTGAAACATTAATTTCCTTATTAGCTGGTGCAAAGTCGGTTTCTTTGATTTCTGCCTGCTTTTCAGGCGCTACTTCCAATTCTTTAGAAGTTTCCTCCATCGTGGATGTAACTGAAACTCTTCTTTCAATTTGTTCCTGTTTTGATTTCGTCTCTTTAAGAGGACTAACTTTAAAAGTTTTATCTTTAATTGTGCTGACCTTTAGCTGGTCTTGTTCAACTCTAATCTCCTGAGGTTTGGTAAGTTTCTGTTGTGGTTCTTGCAAAGATAACTCGCTCTCTGTCGAATCAATTTCAATTGTTTTTTCCATCACAGGCCTACCTAAACCTTTTCTTCCAACTTGCTTTTTTGATGGTTTCTTCTGTTTACTGACAGTATCTGTGGCAGTTTTTTCTTCAACTTTGTCAGTTTTACGTACTATCTGGTGTCTTTCTATTGCTGTTCTGTGTTTCTTTGAAGAAATGGCCTCTGACTCAGTAATATCCTCCTTACTTGATGCAATTTCTTTAGCTGCTGTTTTTTTTGAAAAACATTCTGCTATCAGTAATTCCTCAGGTTTCATCTCCTCTACATCTGTAACTGGGGACTTTGTTTGGGTTTGTTTGAGTCTTGGTTTTGTCTCTTCGATCAGTGTAACGTTAGAATATTTGCCTTTAACTGTGGTAACGCTTGATGGTACTGACTCAGCAGCATCTTCAGATTCGGCAAACTTCTGCAGTTTTTCTGTCAGTGTTTCTTCAGGTGTTGCTTCTGGCAAATCTGCAACTGATGCCTTTCTTTCTTCTTTCTTTGACTTGTCAACAGTATATTGTTCTGTAAATCTGTCTGTTATTTCATCATATGTATTTAACTTTCTTTCAGATTGTTCCTGTTTAGTTTGTTTCCAATCCTTAGTGATTTTGTTTTCTCCTGTTTCTAAATGGACTTTTGGTGGCATCTGATGTCTTTCTGCTGGTGATGGCTTTATCCTTGCAGAAATGACCTTTAATATAATTTCCTCTTTTTCTACATTGTCTTGTACAGCTTCTGCTGTTTTGGAAAGTTTTTCTGAACCATCTCCTGCTATCAATGATTCGTTATGTGTTAATTCATTCAAAGGAGTGATGGAGGGCATTCTTTCAATTAGTTCTTGTTTTGTTACTTCCTTTACTTGAATGGGAGTGACTTCTGCAGTTTCATCTTTAATTCTGACTATCTTTGACTGGACATCATCAGCTTTACCTTTGATTGGCTTCTGCTGTCTCTGTTTTTGAGCTATCTCTTTTTCAACAACAGGAGTAGTTGATGCTTTTCTTTCAGTTTGTTCCTGTCTTGTTTTTATCTCTTCATTTGGAGGAACAATGTGTTGTTTATCTTCAGTTGTAGCCATCTCTGGCTGGACTTTGAATTCTAGGTCTTCGTTTTCTTTTAACATCTGTTCCCTTTCTTTTAAATTAATTGGTCTTGTAGGAGGAATGTCTTCTATTTCAGCTTTTTCTTTGCTACCAGTGTTTTCTGCTTTAGTGGTATATTGTTCTGGGGTATAAGGCTGTAACGTTGCTTGTTTTGGTTCTCCATCTTGCTCAGATTTAATAGAGGACTGTTTTTCAGTTTGCTGTTGTCGTGGTTTTGTCTTTTCTTTTGGACAAACTTGGACATGTTTGTCTTTAACAGTAGTTGCCTTGAATTGGTCCTCATCTTCAACCACTGTCTGCAATCTCACTTTCTGAGCTACATCTTTTAGAGTCGTGCCCTTTGATAAGATTTCAGGTTTTTGATGGGTATTATCAGTTATGGTTTCTCTCTCTGACAGTGATTCTGGATGTTTGACTTCTATTGCAGGAGTAACTGATGTCTCTCTGTTGGGTTTCACCTCAGTTGTTCCTTCCATAGGACTGACTTTGACCAGTTTGTCTTTAAGTGTAACTACTTTGGACAAAATGGATTCAGGCAGAAGCTCCCTGGTTGACTTTGGCAGTTTTTCAGATGATGACTTTCCTTTGGTTAACTCTATCAGTGGTTTAACCGAGGCCCTTCCTTCCTTCCTTCCCTGTTCTTCTTGTTTCATGTCTTGGTCTTTTTCCATGACTGCCCTCAACTGAAAGTCATCAAATTCTATGTCTCCTGTTTTTTGTACAGTCTGTTCTTTTTGCTTGGATGGTTGTATTTTCTTTTTATAAACTTTCTGTGGCTTTTGTAATTTGTCAGTTAGTTCTACACCTTCTTTAACATGTTCATCAATTATAATACATTTTTCAGGAGTGTCTTCCTCCAGTAATTCTTTTTCTGCAATGTCTTTTTCATGAGTTAGTTCCTGTATCTCTGGTTTCTTGTCAAATGTTTTCTTTTTCAAAGAATCTACTTTGTCCTTTTGTATTTCTTTCTTTGCAGTACCTTTAGACACTGGCGACTGACTTTCTTCAATCTTATTTTCAGCCAATTCACTTTCTTTTGATTGTGAATCTATTTTTAGTCTGAATGGTTTGTTAGCTAATGTTTGTCTGGCAGACTTTGGTGTTGCATACTGCTTTTCCTCTGCTTCCTTAGATTCAACTATTCTAGGTTTGGAAGATACCTTTACTATTGGTTGAACAACCTCTGAAGAATCAGTTTCTTCTGTCTTTGAGGTCGTTTCAATATTTTCAGCCTCTAAAGGTTTTTCTTCTGGGTCAGTTTGCTTTAATTTCTTCTGAAGACTGTCTTTTTCTAAAGGCTTACTGTCTATCATACCAGATAACTCGGGTTTTCTAACTGATAATTTAGGTTTATCTTTGAGCTCTTGTGTAATAATACCTGCTTCAAAAGTTGCCTGTTGTGGTTCTATCACCTGTTTTTGATCAGAAACAGCTTTGACTGGAATTTTAGGACTCCCAGCTTTTCTTTCACTACTTTGAGAAGCGTCCTTATGTTCTTTAGTATCTTTTTTAATGTAATTTATTTCTATGCTTGCTGTTGGAGCATCAGTTTTTTGGACAGAAAACTCTTTGTCTTGAGATTTTTTTTGGGTAGGTTCATCCTGAACTGCCACAACTTTTTTCCTCTTAGATTCACTTCCTGTTATGACCTTTTCTTTCATTTTTGGGGTGACTCTTGTTTTAAGACCCTGTGCCTTTAAACCATCAGTAACAGATATATAACCACTTATCTCAGACACTTCATCAGGTTCTTCCATCGTACTTAAAATCCCTTCTTGCGGCAAAGATTTAATACTTTCTCCCACAATTTTTTCTTCATCCTTGTGATATATTTTAGTTTTTTCTTCAAACTCTTCTCTTTCTGTGACCTCCTCTGCAGAGGATGTTTCCTCTGATGTGAAATCTTTCAGGATCTTCTGAGCTCCTACTCTTTTCTCAGCCTTTAAAAGACTGGTGATGGCCACTTGAGGATGGAAGAGTATAAGAGGTGTGGAGAGAAAGCACCATGTAGCGGTGCCAAGAGATTAGGAAAAAAACAACAAAAACACAGAAACAAACATTTGGAGTTAAACAAGACAAACACAGAGATAATAAGAAAGTAGTAGGAGCTGACAATCAAGGACAGGGAAATGTGCTGTTGTTGTACCTGGTCTTTTTCCTTTTATCTCGACTTGTGTTTCAGGAGACAAAGCATCAGGAATGATTGCGGGAATCGTCTCGGCCTTGGCTTCTGTTTCTTTAAAGAATAATCAGTTTTTGTTTAAGGCAAGATATTAATATTTAAGAGAAGAAATAAGAGGAAGAAAGAGACTTAAAACCACAAGGGGATAAAAAAAGAACCCCTTTAAAAAGACACAAAAACAAAGTAACAGTAATATAATATGTAAACCAGGGGGAACAAAATGAAGATGAAAATGTGGTACGAAGGGACGTTTACAAATGAAAAGAGACAAACTGGGTTTGATCATGGACTCAGGGCTTAAATGATGAACCCTGGTGGTTGCCCAAGATTTTGGATAAAAAAGAACACAGACAGTACCCAAACATGGAGTCATATAAAAAAGTTAGAGATGAAAATGATCATGATGTTAGATTTTCTCTCTGTACCTCTGGAAGCTGTTTGTGGGAAAATCCTTTTCTTCTCCTCTGGTTTTGAAGGGACTGAAGGTTTTGTCTTAACCGTATCCTTGATTAAAGGACTTGTGTCTTCTTTTTCCTTTTCAGAATCGCCTCTCTGAGGAGGGGCGTCTTTGGATTCCTCTGTTTTCTTGTATTCTGCTTTGGTTTTTGCAGCGACTGACTCAAACTCAGTCTCCTGTCCGATCACTTTTGGCTTTTTGAGCTCGATATCTGTTACTGACTCTTTTGGTTTTACCTTGGGGGTCACCTCTGCTTTAGGTTTAGTTTTTTCAGCAACTTTCTCCCTTTTTGTATCAATTGTCTCATCAGATTTTAACTTCTTCTCTTGTTTTACTACAGCTGGCTCATGTTTCTTTACGGACACTTTTTCTAGTGCACAAGTTTCATCTTTTTTGGAGTCGGATATGACTGGTAGTTTAATTTGAGTTTCCTCCTTTCTACTTGTTTCCTTGTCTACCATTTTTACTTGAACAGGGATACCATTTGTTGGTTTGTCTTTAACTATGACTTCTTTAGGCTCGATTGTAATTTCTGTAATCTCCTCAGTTCTACTGTATTTTTCTTCCGGAACAGCTGATATTATCTTGACGTCATGATCAACTGATTCGTCGTAGGTGACCTCTGTCAAAGCCATTCCTTCAATTTCCAGCTTTTCAGTTTGTTTTCTTGTTTCTCTGCTGATACTAATTGGAAAAGGTTTGGTTTTATCTGCGTCTGTCACCAGTGAGATATCTTTTACTAACTCTATTTCTTTGACTGTAGTAGTTTCCTCAGTTTTTCTCACTACCTGTTCTCTCACTTGTCTGTCTTTGCTTTCTGTTTTAATGGTTATTTCTCTTCCCTTTTTGACTGCAACACTAGTTTCTTGTTTAGAAACTTCTTTCTTGTCTGCCAGGTGTCTGACTGACATGCTGTCTCTCCTCTCATCTGTGATTTCTTCTGTTGGCGACTGGATCGTCCTGATAAAAAACTCCTCTTCAATTTTTTCTTCTGTAGGTTGCAGGGTTGTGACCTCCCAGTCTTTGTCAGATTCAGATTCCTGGACTACAACAATGGTTTCTTGTGTTTTTGGGACGACTCTGTGTTTAGTCAACCTGCTTTCTTTCCTCTTTGATGTGTCAGTAAAAGATATCTCACCTCTCAATTCAGATTTTTTATCTCTTTGGCTCGCCTTTTCTGTTGTACTTAAGACATCTACTTCTGATAACGACACTATTGTCTCGCCTAGAGGAGCCACTTCGTCCTCGTACAACACTTTGGCATGTTCTTCCACCACCGCTTCTTGTTCCCACACCTCCTCTGTGGGGGAAACTTTCTCTGTCACATAATAAACTTCCTGTATCTTCTGAGCTCCTTTCCTTCGCTCGATCTTGACAAGACTTGTAGTTGCTGGAAGTTTTAAGAAGTGTTGAAGAAGAGGCGTCATGTGGCGGCGCCAAGAGGTGATGACAAAACACAAAGACAAGCATCAGTGTTAGAAAGAGACAACACAGAATTAATTAAAGGGCTAATGCTTGGGGTGATAATCCACCTGTTGTGTATTATTATCAAGAGTTAAATATTAAGATGTGGTTAAAGTACTCCATGTTTTCAGATGGTCGGTACCTTTTTCTGGAGGAGAGACTTTTTTCTCGTGTTCAACCTCTGTGGGCAGAATCTTCTCAATCTTCTTAGTTTCTATTTCTTTTAAAGAATTTTTTCAAGATGGTGTGAGTAAAAGATAATTTTAAAAGAAGAGAATTTAGACAGTTAAACAAACACACATACAGAAATAACCAGCATACATTAAATAACACTACACACAGCAAGCAATAAGACATCAAAGAGGGATGTAAGATGTTACGAAATCCTTTGAAGAAGTGGAAACAGCTCAGTTTGTATACAACATTATGAATACTTGGTGATTCACTGTCAGACGTAACATCTGCTGTAGACTCAAAAAAATTAAATAGTTCTTTTCATTGTGCAATTAGTCAACTGATGCTTGTTTGAAGGTTAAAATAGATCAGTTATGTTGTCTTAAAGCCATCATTTATATGTTTAAAATTTTTCTGATAGCATACATTTTTGCTTTTGAAAAAAATGAGACTATCCTGGTGTGCATTGCTTTCTGCCACAGTGTCTGTTTTGATATTACAACTAGAGAATTTTTTTAATTTGACATAAAGTGGCTTTGCAGATATAAAATATTTTGAAAGGTTTACCTGACAAGTACTCTTGTCAAGTACTCTGTTGTTGAGTAAAGGGGTGGACAGAGGGTAGTCAGCCTGATCACAGCTTTTCATTGTTCAATTGAAGTTATTTTGTGCTTGCTTAGTTAGTTATACAAAGTTATACAAAATATCTTCGTGTTAAGAAAACCAATTGCACTTAAGGTCCACTAACTAGCTATTTTTGAGCCACTTTGTTTTCTAATTATATAGTAAAAATATTATATTATTGTGAAATATTGTTCAGTAAAAAATAAAGTTCAAGCCAGATTTCATCATTTGATGTAATAATTATTTAAGGAAAAAAAGAAAAAACGGTGTCATTCTTGATTCTACGAATGAATGGCACCAAAGTACAAAATGTACTAATTTCACACATAATGACTTTAACACATAGTTTCGAAGAGTAGTAAACGCATGGAACTTCTTTGGAGACCGCTTTTTGGGCATTTTGTTGGGCAAAATTAACAATTTAAATGATGGTGGAGATTCTTGCTTCAATTCAAGACTTTGGTCCATTAGTGAATCCGATACATTTGCCTTTAATTGTCAATGTGGAATAATTATTTGCATCAAAATTACACAACATTTTGAAGCAATACCAACATTTAATTTTTTTTTGAGTGTACATTTATATGTGCTGCAAAATACACCATATACTGCCATACAGCAGATGAACGAGTGCTGCTACTGGATTGTGGCTGATGGTTCACATGCATGAAGAAGACACAAAGAAAGATATAAAGAGTTGAGGTCTGCTTCAGCTGTACCTTTAGGAAGAGTTTCTTCTACATCTTGTTTAGGTTTAGCTTCAGGCACCTTCTCAGGTGTTTTATCGGGGGTCTTTGTAGGAACTGTTTTATCTACAGAGATCCTCTCTGTTTGTTTCTTAGACACCCTTTCTGGTTTTACTTCCTCAGCCTTTACAGGAAGCTCTGCAGGTGGTTTCTTTTCAGGAGTCCTCTCTTCTTCAGCCACCTTCTGAGGAACTTTTACAGGCTTCCTCTCAGGAGGAGCCTTCTCTGGCACTTTTTCCTCAGGTGTTTTTTCTGGAACCTTTTCAGGTACTTTTTCTGGCACCATCTTTGGAATTTCCTCCACCTTTCTCTCAGGTACTAGTACCTTCTCGGGGACCCTCTCAGGGATCTTTTCCTTCAACTTGGCTTTCACAGGAGGCTGTCTCTCAGGTACTGCTTCAGGTATTTTATCAGACAGCCTCTCAGGTTCAGTCTCCAACACAACTACCTCATCAAACACCTTCTGAAGTACTTTTTCAGGCACCTCTTCAGATACGAGTTTAGGTTTGGGCTTCACAGCTTTAAGAGGGTTTGACACAAAAACATGCAAAAGATATGACTATAAAGAATTTTAAAATGTGCTGGCGCACAAATAAGGATACTTTAAACACAATCGGGAGTACTGTACTCAAATTATCTTGAATTGCTGCTAGTTTGTCCTCAGGGTGGCGTTAGAGGAAAGAGCATGGAGTTGCTAAAATCTAAAGCATTCATCCTCTGGAGAGCAGGAATAAGATCAGGACATTTTATTATCATCTAGCCATTAGATTTTTTTATTTTTTTGTGTGGAAATTTCGGTGGTGGCACCAGAGGAAATTCATTTTAATTTGAGTAACATAACCCCGCTTGTTTAAAACTTAAAGAGACTCAAAGGACAACAAACAAAACGGAAGCTAACAAAGTCTGGGCTTGTTACTGAGGAAAGATCCATCAGAAACATAAAAGTACCTTTCTCTTTCTTTGTTGGCTCTTCTTTGGGAGGAACGACAACAGGTTCTGTTTTCTTGGCTGCTTTTGGAGGCTCGGGTATTTTTTCTTCCACAGGAACTTTAAAGAGGACCATTCACATACATTAGAGCCTTACAATGATCTCAAGTTGAAGAGTGTTGTTAGAGATGAACACAACACTCTATCGAGTGTAAGACAAGAAAAACTCAACTAAAACTGACAAACACAATGTGCAGCCCCATCGTCACATCACAGTAACTCTGTGAGCCAGAAGTTAGACCAAAACAAACACACCACAGAAGCTGAAGACAGTTTAAGATGAGTGTAAGAGTTTCGGTTTTAGTGTGAGGGGTTACGGTTAGATTAAGGAGTTTGCTTGCACAAACTAAACTTAACACAAAAAGGATCAATAAGCACTCTTAGAAAATCACTCCAGATGAGTTAAAGTTGGATGGTGAAGTTAAGAAGATTAAGAAAAACTCTGGCGCCGCATCTCAATCAGAGACGTTGTATACCTTTCTTGAGAGGTTCCTTTGGTGTCAGCATCAGTTCTGGTTTGGTCTTTGGAGGTTCTGGTTTTGGCACTGTCACTTCAGCTTTTTTCACTGCCGGTTCAGGTTTGGGGACCACCGCAGGTTCTGGTTTTGGAACTGGAGGTTCTGGCTTGGCAACGGCAGGTTTTGGCTCAGGTTTACGGACTTCTGGTTTTGGTTTTTCTGGTTCTGGTTTTGGTTTTCGGGCTTCTGGTTCTGGCTTTTTTACTGCCGGTTCAGGCTTGATCTTTGCCAGCTCTGGTTTTGTAGCCTCTTCGGGGACTTAAAGTAACATTTAGATATGTTTAGATATGAGCAAAGACATTCAGGACAAACAGAAAGTCAAAGATTCGCTTCCACGCTTGAAGCTAAGCAAACACAGTTAAGACATCTTAATACTCAAGACAGAGAAACAGACACACAATCAGACTTAACCCGTCACACACACATCCAAACAAAGCAGGAAATACCTTTGGATGGTGGTGTCGCCGGCTTCTTTACCAGTGTCGGCTTAGCTTCAGGCTCCGGCTCGACCTTCACCGCATATTTGGCTTCAGGTTCTGCTTTGGGAGCCGGTGTGGGCTTAGGCTTTGGTTCAGGTTCTGCTTTCGCTTTGGGCTTGTGTTCAGGTTCAGGCTTAGCTGCAGGTGCCACTTTTTTGGGCTCAGCTGGTACCTGAGGCTTGGGCTCATCTTCAGGTAAGTAACACAAACATTAGCTAATGTTAGCATTGAGTCGTGGTAGCATCTAAGAGTTATCAAGAGGCGTTCGAAAGAGTGAGATGACACTCAACAGAGAGACACGCTGATGAAAAGTGAAACTAACAACAGTATTACATGGAAAATACACAGAACACCAATTACAAACAGTAAGTCTGAATAAAATCAAGACAAGACAATAAGATATTAAGAGGTAAGAAGCTAAGTAGCTGTGTAAGTAAGCTGCTACTGAGGACGCTTGATAAGATGTCAAACAACAGGAAGAACAAAGTGAAGTACCTTTCTTTGGCACTCCAGGCTTCTCGGCAGGCAGCGAGGGAGCAGCAGCAGGCTTCTTAACCTCCTCTGGTTCTTTTAAGACACATTCAAACACATTATACACAACAAAATCAAAGAAAACAAGAAGACAAAAGGAACAGAACTCAATCTGAACAAGTGCAACAGTCAAGTTGCATCATAACAGAAAAGTCAACATCAGGACAGTGTCATCAGCAAAGACGGAACATGTTCAGTACAGAGGTGTTACAAATCAGACATCTCTACCTTTGGGAGCAGGGACTTCCTTCTTCTCTGGGACTGAAATTACAGGAATCCTTTCCTCCACTGGCTTTTTGGCTTCTGTTACTTTAAAATTTCAGAAAATTAAGTGAAACATTAAGAGAAGTTACGGAGTAAAAGATCACACAAACACTACAAAAACTATTTTAAAAGTGTAAAAAACATGGAAAGCCATAGATGAATTTATTATTAAACAGGTAGGCTACATGCAAACATCAGAGGTATGTTGGTACCTTTTGGTGGTGATGGCTCCTTCACAGCTGGTGTTGGCTTCTCTTCAGGCTTTTTCTCAGCTTTGGGAACTTAAAAGACACCGATTGTGTTAGCATCACAAGAGAGATGCTGTGCATTTGCAGGCGAAGCAGAGAAGCGCAACAGAAGATAATAAGACAGAAAAAAGCAACTACAGTAGATAATGTAATAAGTCTATCTGTAGCATAAATAAAAGATTAAGTAAGAGAACAAAGGAATTAAAAACAGGAAGGACAAAGTGGAACAGGACAAAACAGTCAAAGATTTTAGTAGCGGATGATGGACAAATAAGTTTTGCAGGACAGGGCGCTGAGCTGCAACAGGAAGACGTTCAGGTCTACAGTACCTTTAGTTGGGATTTCCGATCTCATTTCAACTTTCTTGGTCTCCACTGTCTCCTCAATGGGAACTCTGGCAGCTAGTGAAAAAACAAACAAACACAGGAACATATCTAGAATCATCATTACTGTCGGGAAAACATTCACTTTCTGAATTCCATGTTACTGCAGCAAAACCAAAAATTTCTCACTTTTAAAAGATTAATTACTTCTTGTATCAAACAGATGAAATCTAATGGTTATTTAAATTGTTTAATCAATCGTACTATGAAGTCTTAGAAATAGAGTAATTATCTCTAGTGTTTTGGTGAAAAATCAGTGCTGTATAAAATCTTGTTTCATGTTAAGAACACAAACCTTAAATAGTGTGTTGTGGTTTGACATAAAAAATAAAGAAATAACCTGTTGAAAGTACAGACTCCAAACTTAAAATGTACATGTTAACTAGTAGACCAATTAGAAGTGAAATTCAGTGCAAAGGAAAATAACCATGACTGGTTACACCCATGCATTTGGGGTAAGAAATAAAAAGTTTTAGGAGGTAAGCAGAAGCCAAAAAAATGACAGAATTGACCTCAGACTGCAGCTAAGGAACCAAGAGAGGTTATTCTTGGCAAAATAAAGACAAAAGAAGAATGATTATGAGACAAACAAACAAAAGAAGAAAGGGTGAGCGACAGGAACATAAAAAGTAAAAGAGGTAAAGGACATAAATCTCAAAAATAAAGACAAACGTTAAGAGAGAGCCATGTTAGGAGTGGCTCAAACACACACAGGTATTAACAGACAGATAACCGACTTCCTTCCTGTGTGCTATTGTGATCTGATACCTTTGGTTGTGGACACCTGCTGTGTTACCGTCTCTTCTGTCCAGCTCTGATACTCGACTGAAGGTGTGACAACCACAAAAGTGACAGAAGACAACAAACGTGAGGCAGACAGTTTGTGCTCGGTGACAAAAACTCATGACATCATTTCACAGTTATCAAAGTCACTATCTTGTCATCTCAGAGAACCTTTAGTTCACTCCTGAGGTATGACTAAAACAATTGGCTAAACTTTCACTTTTAAAAATACACTCCCTGATTTCACTGATTACAGAACTGGCCTACTGGTCACATGCTTAGGGGTCCAAAGGGTCAAAGGGAACCAGAGCCAGAGAATCTGTTTAAAGTGACATTCAAATGACCACAAAGAGACACATAATGACTACAAAGAGCAAAACGACTTCAGAGGCCGCTGTGTTTGTCATTTGCCCAGGGGCCTGTTGTCTTATTATACGTCTATGCCTGATTTTGTTACAGCGCCAACAAAAGCCAAAATCATAGTTCACATTTAGGAGCTTTAACAAAATCAGGAGGCAGATCTTTAAAGAGAAACTAAACCCCAAATACAGATCTAAACTTGGTCTATAAAACCCACATTTTAGTCTGGACAGCTATAAACTATTTTATGAGTTTAAATTTCCTGATAAAACTCCGCTGAGTTAACTTTTCCAGGTCGACAAGACTTTGACTGTGAAATGGCGACACAACGGGAAGTTAGTGAGTGTGTGATGAAGATGGAAGATGGGATGAAAGTTAAAGAGTGAAAAAAGAACACATCCTCAAATGTCGGACACAAACAAACAAGAACATGTAAAATCAACGGGACAAAGGCTTTCATTTGAAATCTGCTTGTGCCTTCTTGTTGGCGATAAAAACAACTTTTACAAAGCAGAGATCAGTCAGATGACACAATGATGATGTGATGAACGTTAGAGGCAGATTTGGGTAAACTCCCATTCGGAGACACTTACAATTGTGCTTTAATTAACCCCAAAATGGGTTAATTATACTATTAATGTACTAATAATGACTTCATCATTATTAGTAAGGATAGACAGCTTACTTGTTTACTAATATTTTACTTTTTCAGATGAATTTAAATTGCAGTACTTGTTATCCTTTGGTCCACGTTTAATAGAGAATCATTTCTTATTTTTGTGCTAGAAAATTACTTACTACCATTTAGTCTGCAATTTTAAAATTTCTTATAGTTCCTATTTAAATACTGAACAAAATTTCCTTTCCACAAAGATTAAGATTCAAAGTTTTCAAGCTAATTTTCAGAAAACAAATCACTTTTTTCACTCATCACAATTTTATTAATCCTTATATTTTTATTGTTTAATCTTCAATCGATCAGAATTATCAGAATCCCTGTGATGCTTCAATTTTGTGAGAATTATTTTATCTTCTGTTTTTCCCAGATCTGCTCAGATGGTTTGGTTGGTGATGGAGAGGATGAAGTTTGAGTAAAAAATAAGAAATACAACATGTTGTACCTTGCTGCTCAACCTCCACCTCTTCTTCATAGTGATATGAATATTCAGCTGATTCTTAAAAACAAAAATGTTTTTTGTTTCCATTATTAAGAACAAAGACAGAAGAGTTTTCAATTTATGATGAGAAGTATGGATTAATTTGACTGTCAGTCAGGTGAGGGATTACAACAGTAAAAAAGTTAATTAATAGTGTTTGTACATCATAAATGTTAAATCTAATCTGTAATTTAGATATATGACAAAGATAATAATCAGTTTAATGTTAAACTCATTTATTTTGGTAAAATCTTGTCAGGATGGAGGGTGTGAGCAGATGAAGTACAAAAACACACAGTAAATACCTCTATGTTCAATCTCTTCTTCGTAATGATAGAATTCAGCAGATTCTTTAAAAGACAAAAAACGTTATGATGTTAAATTTGGGTCACATTGTTAATTTTATTGGCCACAAAGTGCTTTAAAGTTCTTTAAATTCAAGAATTTAGCCAGAGATTCATAAAGATTCACAGAGTCAGTTTTCTGATTCCTTGAAACTTTATGGAAACAAAAACTTTGGGGTTTTGGGGGTTTGGTCTAAACTCACGTTTGAGAATAACTCTCTGATAAATGGATTTCAAAGTGAACTGAACCCTGCTTCTGATTCCAGTCTTACCTTGAATTGCCACTGATGAAGGCACGTCAGGCCTCTGAACTGAGGAGTCTGGGACATCTACAGAATATGAAATATGGTGCATACCAAAACTTTACTATCATAATACAACAGTTATTTAAGAAAAGGACTGCATGTACAGTAGTATTAGAAAAAAACATAATATTAATAGTTGATATAAACTGTTCGTTATTTAAAGGAACAGTTGAACAGTTTGACATTTTGGAAGATCCTCCTGCTTCCCAGCCTTTTTCAGAGCTGTTGGAAGGTATAAGATATAGATAGCACCAATTCACTACAAAATGCTACCATAACATCAGCCAACTTCAAACAGCTAGCATAATACTGAATATGCTAACTGTTTGTAGCTACCATAACATGGACTGGCCGAGGATCGAGGATGTTATGGGACTAAAGCTAGTCTATATGAGACCTAACAAACTGCCTTGGACACTGTTCATGGAAACCTCAGTCAACTACAACATAACATAATGTTAGATATGCTAACAGTTTGTAGCTATCATAAAATCAGATAAGTACAAACTGCTAGCATAATTTTGTACATCCAAACTGTTTGTACGTTCTATAACATTGAATAGCTGTAAACATAACTTTGATTATACTAGTTTTTTGTAGGTACACCGGCTAGCAGTTTCACCCAGCTTCCAGTCTCTGTGCTAAGCTAGGCTGAATGTGTCTACAGAGATGAAACGGATGAAGAAGACTCTGATAAAGACGTAGAACAAGAGGATTTCCTAAAATGTTGCTGATAGATGAAAGTTATTGACAAAATAAACTACTTACCGAAGGGCACCATTGCTAATTCAATTTCTGTGAAAAGGGGAAGAGTGAACAACATGTTAAACGCTAAAACAGACAAAAGCTGAACAGAAGCATAAAAAGTGCCGCCTGACTAGGAACTTTTACCTTTGCCAGACAAATAAAGCTCAGCTGTGCTCTTAGCCTCTCCTCTGGGCTCCAACCTCACAATCACTGAGTACACGCCTACACGGGATTATTAATGAAGACGTTTAACACTCAAGTCATAAAAACAATGAGAAAAAAAAAATCTGTAGGGCTTTGTGACGGGCCTTTCGATGGCGTTCTACACACCTTCGTCTTCAATGGCCACATTTTGGATGACCATGAAATGTCTTCGGCCCTCGCTTCTGAAGTTGTACTTAGGGCTCTCTCTCAGTTCCCAGGTGTCTTTGTACCATGAAACGATAGCGTTGTCGAAGGACACCTCACACTCAAAGGTGGCCGACTGGCGCTCGTTGACTTCGATGTTGTGGATGCGTTTGGTGAAATGAATTTGTTCAGCTAAAACAGATAAAGACGTGAATGGGTAAACGTGTTTGGCATCACAACTGGGAATGTATGACAATACTTGAATGGTAGTTTTCATCGACACAACATCCACATGGTTAGAAATGATGATGAGAGGAATGTTTATGGGACGGTTATAATGACGGGCTGTTGTGGGGAGGATGGATTTGAGTCAAGATGGACGTAAGAAGACAACGAATGAGATGATAGCGGACGTTTTTGCAAGATAATCCAGGAGAGGAGAGGCGTGAAGAATGTTAAGACAGAGGAAGACAAATCCCAGAAGAAAGAGAAAAAAAGAGGGTAAAATCCAAACCTCCAACATTAGTCTCAGGGTTTGATGGGGGGAGTCGAAAGAGGTTAGTAAACGGGCAGAACATCCACCACGTCTAGAAGGTTGCAAGATTGTTTCCAGGTACAAACCTTCTACCCACAGGTCGGCCGAGGACTCCAGGTGCTGGTACCTGCAGGTGTATCTGCCCTGGTCTTCAGGCTTCAGGTCTCTGATCAGAAGCTTCTGAACCTTGTGTTTCACCTCGGATGTGTACCTGCCCTTCATCTCTAACTGCTTGCCATTTTTAAACCACTGAGCCTCTACGTTAGGGATGGACAACTGACATAACAGAGTACACGACTGGCCTTCCTTACCAGATGTGTCCTGCAGATGCTTCTCAACCTCCGCTTCTGAAAGACAGAACACACAAAGAAGATAATGCAATAATGAGCTGTAATGATGGTATATAATTGATACGATGTGACAGATGTTGTACAGCTGCAGGTATACAATAGCAGTACTGACCCATGACGGTGAGCTTGGCGCTGGAGATGTGCGGCCCACAGACAACCCGGTAGTTGCCTTGGTCAGACGACTGGCACTTCTTGATCTTGAGCAGGTGGCGGTCGCCACTGATGCTGATGTCGTACTTGTCGTTGGTGTCCAGTTTCTGGGTGCCCTTGTACCAGGACAGGGTGATCTCTGGGTAGTTGATCTTGATCTCGCACTCAAACACCGCCACCTTATTGGTGAAGACGGACTGATCGGAGATGTCCTTCACCACGGTGACAGGCTGCAGGAGCGACAAGAGAATCAACTCTCTGAAGTCCAAGTTACTGACAGAAACAGCAACATTTTCTCACTGTTGAAGTGCTTATAACACCTTTTTAAACTGAAGTCTCCAGAAACAGAATGATTATCTCTGGTGGTTTGTAACCTTTATTAATATCATACTGTATATACAATATTTATTGTTTTAAATAGAATGAATCAGAAAAAAGCTGTTGAAAGTGCAAACTCCAAATTTAAAATTTACCAGGTGATCTGTCAAAGCAGCAAAGGGAAACAATAAGCCTGACTGCTTTCTGGGATTGTGCTAAAAACAACATCAACTCATTCATTTGGTTTAAAAACAAACAAGTAAACAAAGCACCAACTGCTTAATTGTCCCCAGACTGTTAGCTGTTGTAATCTGTGTCCATATTTCAGACTCTGCATCTTTACCAGGACACAAATCCCAACAAGTCTCCTGTTCAGACTCAAACAACAGTGAATGAATCTAACAAGTGTTGTGAATCACAGCTGATGGATCTTCTTCCTCCGTCGTTGTCCAGAAACTATTAAAACCCATCAGCGAGCCGCTCTGTTGCCCTGGGCGACATGTTCCTTCATCACCACGAACACACACACTGTAGTTTATTCTGACTCCGCCCCACACACACCGTCCTGCTGCCCCAAACACTCACTACAGCACCACATGTGGATTCATCCGCCGCTGGAAATAGTCCCCAACAGATGCTCTGTTTCCTCCTGTTGGTCTGATAAAAACTACAGCGAGCAGCTGTTTGAGGAAACTACTGAGCCTTTTTAAACAGGAAACTGTAGATCTGTGAGGTGTTTTTAAAGATTGACGTCTTCAGCAGGAACCCATGGGCTTGTTATTAAGAAAAATATAGAATAAAACCACAATTTTCCTTTAATGCTGCTTTCAAATAAACCTTAGAGAGTTTGCATTTTCAGTTGAGAAGTTGAGAACACAACACGCTCGGCTTTAGGAGGTAATATTTTGCCAAAAACATCCATCCATCCATCCATCCATCCATCCATCCATCCATCCATCTTCTTCCGCTTATCCGGGGCCGGGTCGCGGGGGCAGCAGTCTAAGCAGGGACTCCCAGACTTCCTTCGCCCCAGACACTTCCTCCAGCTCCTCCGGGGATCGAGGCGTTCCCAGGCCAGCCGAGAGACATAGTCCCTCCAGCGTGTCCTGGGTCTTCCCGGGGCCGCCTCCCGGTGGGACATGCCCAGAACACCTCCCGAGGGAGGCGTCCAGGAGGCATCCGGATCAGATGCCCTAGCCACCTCAGCTGGCTCCTCTCGACGTGGAGGAGCAGCGGCTCTACTCGAGCTCCCCGTGTGACTGAGCTCCTCACCCTATCTCTAAGGGGCGCCCAGCCACTCGGCGGAGGAAGCCCATTTCGGCCGCTTGTATCCGCGATCTTGTCCTTTCGGTCACTACCCAAAGCTCATGACCATAGGTGAGGGCAGGGCGTAGATTGACCGTAAATCGAGAGCTTTGTCTTTCGACTCAGCTCCTTCTTTACCACAACGGTCCGATACAGCGCCCGCATCACTGCAGGCGCTGCACCGATCCGCCTGTCAATCTCACGCTCCATCCGTCCCTCACTCGTGAACAAGACCCCGAGATACTTAAACTCCTCCACTTGGGGCAAGGACTCCCCACCCACGCGAAGAGAGCAAACCACCTTTTTCCGGTCAAGAACCATGGCCTCAGATTTGGAAGAGCTGATTCTCATCCCAGCTGCTTCACACTCGGCTGCAAACCGTCCCAGTGCATGCTGCAGGTCCTGGTTTGAAGAAGCCATCAGAACGACATCATCTGCAAACAGCAGAGATGAGATCCTGTGGTTCCCAAACCGGACACCCTCCGCCCCTGACTGCGCCTAGAAATTCTGTCCATATAAATTATGAACAGAACCGGTGACAAAGGGCAGCCCTGGCGGAGTCCAACATGCACCGGGAACAGGTCTGACTTACTGCCGGCAATGCGAACACAGCTCCTGCTCCGGTTATACAGGGACCGGACAGCCCTTAGCAAAGGGCCCCGGACCCCATACTCCCAGAGCACTCCCCACAAAGCGCCCGGGGCACACGGTCGAATGCCTTCTCCAGATCCACAAAGCACATGTGGACTGGTTGGGCAAACTCCCATGAACCCTCGAGCACCCGATGGAGAGTATAGAGCTGGTCCAGTGTTCCACGACCGGGACGAAAACCACTCTGCTCCTCCTGAATCCGAGGTTCGACTATCGGACGAATTCTCCTCTCCAGTACCCTGGAATAGACCTTACCGGGAGGCTGAGAAGTGTGATCCCTCTGTGATTGGAACACACCCTCCGGTCCCCTTCTTATACAGAGGGACCACCACCCCGGTCTGCCAGTCCAGAGGCACTGTCCCAGACCGCCACGCGATGTTGCAGAGACGTGTCAGCCAAGACAGTCCCACAACATCCAGAGACTTAAGATACTCAGGACGGATCTCATCCACCCCGAAGCCTTGCCACCAAGGAGCTTGCCAACAACCTCAGTGACTTCGGCCAGGGTGATGGATGAGTCCGCCTCCGAGTCCCCAGCCTCCAGCTTCCTCTTCGGAAGGCGTGACAGCGGGATTGAGGAGATCCTCAAAGTATTCCTTCCACCGTCCGACAACATCCCCAGTCGAGGTCAACAGCTCTCCACCCGCACCGTACAAGGTGTTGGTGAAGAACTGCTTCCCCCTCCTGAGCCGCCGGACGGTTTGCCAGAATTTCTTTGAGGCCGACCGATAGTCCTCCTCCATGGCCTCTCCGAACCTCTCCCAGTCCTGAGTTTTTGCCTCTGTGACCGCACGGGCTGCAGCACGCTTAGCCTGCCGGTACCTGTCAGCTGCCTCGGGAGTCCCACGAGCCAACAAGGCCCGATAGGACTCCTTCTTCAGCCTGACGGCATCCCTTACTTCCGGCATCCACCACCGTGTTCGGGGATTGCCGCGCGACAGGCACCAGAAACCTTGCGACCACAGCTACGAGCCGCGCATCGACAATGGAGGTGGAAAACATGGTCCACTCGGACTCAATGTCCCCAACCTCCCGGGATCTGGGAGAAGCTCTCCCGGAGGTGTGAGTTGTAGACCCTGCTGACAGAGGGCTCCGCCAGACGTTCCCAGCAGAGCCTCACGATACGCTTGGGCCTGCCAAGTCTGTCCGGCTTCCTCCCCGCCAGCGGATCCAACTCACCACCAGGTGGTGATCGGTTGACAGCTCCGCCCCTCTCTTCACCCGAGTGTCCAAGACACGCGGCGGAGGTCAGATGATACGACAACAAAGTCGATCATCGACCTCCGGCCTAGGGTGTCCTGGTGCCACGTGCACTGATGGACACCCTTGTGCTTGAACATGGTGTTAGTTATGGACAAACTGTAACTAGCACAGAAGTCCAACAACTGAACACCGCTCGGGTTCAGATCAGGGGCCGTTCCTTCCGATTACCCCTCTCCAGGTGTCACTGTCGTTGCCCACGTGGGCGTTGAAGTCCCCAGTAGAACAACGGAGTCCCGGGTGGTGCACTGTCTAGTACCCCTCCCAGGGACTCCAAGAAGGCCTGGTACTCTGCACTGCTGTTCGGCCCGTGAGGCCGCCACAACAGTGAGAGACCTGTCCCCACCCGGAGGCGGAGGGACGCGACCCTCTCGTTCACTGGGGTAAACTCCAACACGTGACGGCTGAGCTGTGGGGCTATGAGCAGGCCCACACCAGCCCGCCGCCTCTCCCCGCCGGCAACGCCAGAGAAATGGAGCGTCCAGCCCCTCTCGAGGAGACGGGTTCCAGAGCCCAGGCTGTGCATGGAGGCGAGGCCGACTATATCTAGCCGGTAACGCTCAACCTCCCGCACAAGCTCAGGCTCCTTCCCCCCCAGCGAAGTGACATTCCATGTCCCTAGAGCCAGTTTCTGTGTCCGGAGATCTGGTCGCCGAAGCCCCTGCCTTCGACTGCCGCCCAGATCTCTCTGCACCGGCCTTTGCCAAAAACAGACGCTGTTAATAAATAAATAATAAAGTTGTGTTTTCTGCATTTATACCCGATGAAGTACAAGAAAAAAGTTGACAACGAAGCTATCTGACTGTCAGGGGCTTTAAGGTTTTTAACTTGCTGTTAGAAAACGACACTTTTGAAGTTGTGAACACCACATCACTGAGTGGACACACCGCTTTGAACCGCATCTCACAGCTTTTATCAGCAAAGTTTCATATTTAGGTCATGTGTTGACACCTGAACAGACTCGAGTGGAGAACTTCACACAGCTGCAGAATGAGCTAATGTCAAGCTGCTCCTCCCAAGGTCGAGGCTGAATGTTCACCCTCAAGTCTTTAAGAGTTTTTAAATGTTGGTGCATTTTGTGAAACTCTGGCAACCCACTGAGTCTGACTGGCTAGAGATCAGTTTACAGATAAACTCTCATCAGTCTGATAAAAAGATGAATTGTGCGTTATAGTTTGAAGTGTTTGGTGTAACAATAAAGCTTTGGTTTTCCAGCAGTCAGTAAACGTGTCCTGACCTCTGTCCGCTCCATCCTCTTCTGCAGGTCGGCCACCAGCCGGGCCATGTCCTCATCGGACTCTCTGTCTCCACGTTCCAGTTCCTGTCAACAACAACCACATTATTCAGCACGACGTCTGCAGACGCAGACACACGAGACGAGCTGACTGTGCAGAGCGTTACCGGTCTTCCACTTTCTTCAGCTTTCTCCTTCTTCAGCTGCTCGATGGCCTGCAGCAGGCCTCGGTAGTCTGTGATTCCGTACATTCGGGCGTACTTCTCGTACTCTTTGGGGTCCACGTTCCTCAGAAGCTCAACAATGTCGATGTCCTTCTCCTCCTGTGGACTCTTCTGCTTCGATGGCGTCCTGAGAACAAGACAAAGGAGCCAACATGAGTTTGTAAAGATGGAGACACCGGAGGGTCCAGCAGATTAAAATGTAAATTTAGCCAAAATACAAAAGTGCAGATGGATTAAAGATTACGTTCTCAGATAAACTCACTTCTTCAGTTTGGCGCGGAGGTCTCCCTCGAGCACCGCCGCCTCTTTCTTTTCGTCCACGTGCATGTCGGCGCTGCTCTCGATCTCTCCGTGCTTGTTGGAGGCGACACACCTGTACTGACCCGAGTCCGACTTGGTCACCTCTCTGATCTCCAGTTTGGCCTCCTGGCCTTTCTGCTCGATGGAGATCCGGCCGCCGTGCGTGATCTGCCTCCACTTCCCCTTCATCCACTTCACGCTGGGGATGGGGTCTCCGCCCACTTTGGCGATGAAGGTGGCGATGCCCTCTGTGGAACAGCAGGCGGCGAGTTAGGACAACAGTACAAAGGTACAGAGTCTGATTGTGACTTCCACATTTACTTTCAGGGCAACAGCTGAAATGTGTTTGTCTGACTTTATATCGCAGAGGTGCCATCTGCATCTGTTATGTCACAAACATATCTGTGTGTCGGAAGTTGTCGTTTTCTGCTTTCAATAGTTTTCTACTCTTCATACATTATCTAGACGTTTAGCTTCCAACTAAATAATAGAATATCTTCCCCATGAACCTGAATTCATTAAATAAGAAAATGTGATTTGAATTGTAAGTAAATAAATCCACAGCAAGCAGTCTCTGTCCCACAGGCAGACATCTGTAATTCTGTTAGCTCGTGATGCTGCAGTGACTTCCTGTTTACAGAGCTGATTGTTTTAGAAAGGACGGTGCTACAGATGTTTCCTACATGTGAGACTTTGTGAGTTCACTTTCCGGCAGAGAGTTAGATATGAAGATTTATAGTATAATAATATTAATATTAATAATATTAATAATAAATAAATAAAAGAAGAAGAACCTTGATTTATATTATACAGCATTTATTTTAAAAAACAGATACAAAAGCTAAAGGAATTATCTGACTCCTGTTTCTGTGTACATGTAGTGTACATGTGGTGCGTCTCACTCTCAGTGGCGTGTGCAGTTTTGGGCTCCTCGATGAAGAACAGGTTTTCCAGTTTTTTGGTCGGAGCGGCTGCTGGAGCCTCAGCAGGAGCCGGAGCTGCTCCTGGTTTCTCTGCAACACAACGACAAGGTGCAACATGGCAACAAAGACTCAGTTTGCAGCTGAAGGTGAAGAGAACAACAACACAGCAGGCTGCAGTCCAGATCATCACGGTGTTAACAGTAAAAGTTAAATCAAGTTAAACACTGACGCATCTGAACGCATCAGATTTGATTGGTGATCACTGTTCCACTCCTTTACACAAACATTTCAGGAGTCACAGTGTCCACCAGATGGAGCTGTTTGACACCAGGCACCAACATCTTGAATCAAGTGGAAAACCTGACAGCGCAGTGGGCGGCTCAGTGTTTCCCTCTGGACACCACACACCCGTGACTTTAGTCTGAGTGCCATTTTTAACAACAACTCTTTAGTTCACCACACACTCAAAAACACTTCAGGAATCAGCAGCCTGTAATCAGAACAACTGAGAAACTGACATATTATGATGTAGGGATAAAAGTTGATCTTTAAAAATAGTGAAGTGCTTTGATCTGAACAGATATGACCACGAAGAATCGAAGTACTGATGCACTTTGTTTCCACAGGTTTTACCTCTGACGCTGACTTTGGCCTTGCAGAACTCGCTGCCGGCGTCGTTGGTGGCCTTGCAGAGGTAATCGCCGGCGTCGTGCCTGGAGGCCGGGCTGATCTCCAGACAGGCCGTCCCGTCAGAGAAGCTGATCCTAGTGCTCCCGGTGGACGTCAGGTCCTTCCTGTCCTTCATCCACTGGATCTTCAGAGGAGGAGACCCGCAGACGTGACACCTGAGACTCAGCTTCTCGCCCTCGTCCACAGTCACCGGTTTGAGAGGGACGTCGAACACCGGAGGCTTCTTGGCCTCTGCAGGAGAGATATTACAGTTTCACGTCAGCAGACTGTGCTGGTGTCAGTGATGAGGGCGGTCCAGGAGCTTTCACAAGCAAATATCTAAACCAGTGATTACAGTCAGTGCACACAAAATACAGCAGATCAGTCATGATCAGTTCTTTAATATTTACAACCGACGTTTTGGTAAATTTATGTAAAGAAAAAAAAGTAATTATTACTTCGAATCTTAAAAAGATCTAAAGTATTCAGTCTCGTAATTACAGTTTTTTAATTACAGGATCCATATGTTGTAATTATGTCTTAGCAGCTTATAATTACAAAATACCTATAACATATTTACTATTCTGTATCTCATAATGACGAGATGAAGATCTTTTTCTTGTAATTATTAGATCCGTGACATGCAGGTTGTCAGAGCTGCGATTAACTGTTGTGTATAAAATGAGCGAAAGGACGTCCAGAGCCTCAAAGCCACACATATTCACTTTACTGCGATACCAAACACAGAAAAGCAGAAACTCTTGCTGAAACACTCAAATGAATCATTTTGACAAATCAATTAAGTGACTACTTGTTTCAGCACTGCAGTGAATACGTGATCAGCTGATTGGTGTAAACCCACCTGAGATGCCCACAGTGACGTCGCAGGAGGCTCTTCCAGCTTCGTTGGAGGCCTGGCAGGAGTACCTGCCGCTGTCCGTCACCCGACTGCTCTTAATGCACAGCACGGCCACGTTACTCTTAAAGCTGATGTCGTATTTGTCGGAGCTGTGGATCTCTGCGCTGTCTTTGAACCAGCTGACAGACATGGGCTGCGAGCCAGAGACTCGGCCCTCGATCTTCACCAGTTTGCCCTCCGTGTCCTCCATGTTCTCCGAGGGCTTTTTGGTGAACACCGGAGGGTTTTTACGCTCTGAAAACAAGAGAGGAAAGTGGCGTGAGGAGAGGGAGTTTGTTGTTCTCACACAAAGAAACGCCCTCAAAAGGGGCCTGAGTGTTTCAGAAGAGAGGGCCGAGATGGCCTGAGTGTGGCCCGGGTTCAAATACCTTTGACTGTGATATCAGAGGAACAAGAGTCCTTGCCCATGTCGTTAGAGGCATGGCAGAAGTACCTCCCCGTGTCGGCCTTATCTGCCTTCAGAATGGTCAGGTGGGGCGTGTCATCCACACAGCTGATCTTATAATTCCCCCCGGTGCGAATATCTTTATGGTCTTTGGACCATGTGACTTTAATGGGGGCAGAGCCGGTCATGTGACACTCCAGCTCAATGCTGTCACCCACCGTCACCTCCTGTGGCGACAACTTCCTGTCAAAGACCGGAGGGTATCGTGGTTCTGCAGGGTCCGTGAAAGAGCGGGAGGAAGATAAAACAACAACAACAAATCTTTAGATGGAAATATTTCAGCCGTTCGGGCTCCAAACTGTCTGACAGAAGCTCTGCTACCACCATTAACGGCACCAAACACATCACAACACTCTCACTGTCACAAGAAACCGAGCTGGGAGTTTCTCAACCTCAGGGTCGGGACCCCACATGGGTTCAGTTCAGGAGTTCAGGAGATTCCTAAGCTGGTATTAACCCCTGGAAGTGTTACTGAACTCAGAAACTCAGGACTGTCGCGGACGAGCCACCTGCAGCTTTATGTTCTGACCGGCACTCTGATTATTTACACTTTGTTTCTGAGAATTCAGGTTTTCATTTGGTCAATTAGGTGGACGGCTCTAAATACCGCAATACCCATGAGCCTCGGCTGCTGTTGCTATGGAGAAGAACCCAGTCAGAGGTGTGGTGAATTCAGGATGCTTAAACATGTTGCCATGGTTACTGAGTTCGTCCAAAACTGGTCCAGAATCAGACAGTGAATTAAATTTAACTGCTGAATGTTTAATAAAGTAATCCTAAGCTTTAACATGAGAATGTGATGTTTGTTAGCGAAGTGCACCCTGGGAGTCGTAGTTGACTTCTCTCCTTCAGTTCTTTTTGTGTAACTTTGACTCTTTATCAAAGAACCAGATATTTTCTAACACAGTTGCTCTGATGATCCAACCAACAGCAGGTCTCTTCCTGCTGTTTACGCCTGTTTTACGATATTAACAATATGCCACAAGTCTATAATCGAACTTAGAAACACCTGGACTCACTTTCTGCACTCCGTCACAGAGAGAACAGTGTCGTTAGCTAACACTAAACTAAACTTGCCTACGGATCTTCCCTAGCTGTTCATCCATCTGTCCATTTAGATGAACTGACATCTTGGTAATTCAGTTCCACATAACTAGCTGGGAGGGCTAAAGCTAACTAGCTTAGCAGATATCAGCAGCTGCCCTCTCAGCTTCTGACTCTGGTGTTTCAGCTACATTTAAATCACATATTTAAATGTATTGAATTGTAAATTAATTCATTACATATTAATAGAAGACAGACAGACACACACATAGCAAAACAGAGATACATTTAATTCCTATAAGCTGTGGACATTTTCTTAAACAAACGAGTTGAACTGGAGCAGAAAGCTGAGAGAACACATTTTGTTGGCGGATCACTCCGTGAAGGCAAAGTGTATCTGCAGTTTTTAGATATCATGTTGGTTCTATAGCACGGACTGTTTTGGCTGATATAATCAACGGAGGGATAAAAGCAACCTTTCTATCTTTTCTCAGCTTCGCTGCTTTGTTAGGTCTAAGTGTGATGTTGACGACACCCTGCCAAAAGCCCACCGGGTAAAATGAAGTAAAGTGACATGAAGGTCATTTTGGGACCTGAAAAACAGGGTCACATGCCAGAGAAGGTTGAGAAATTCTGCTTCAGTGTCTCAAACTACACAGAAGAATCTTTTTGACCCTAACACATCATGCTGTTTATGTCATGGCAGGCTGCACAGACCTTGCAGAGTGAGCTTGGCTCTGCAGGAGGCCGAGCCCACGCTGTTGGTGGCCACGCAGGTGTACTCCCCAGAGTGCCTCATCTCGCCGCGGCCGATCTGCAGCACGGCCGTGTTGTCGTCGTACAGCATGGAGAACTCGTCTCCCTGACGCAGAGGCTCGCCGTCTTTCAGCCACGACACGTCGATGGGCGACGAGCCGGCGACGCGGCACTCGAACCTGACCGGCTGACCCTCCGTCTGCTGCAGGCTGGTGATTTTCTTGGGGAAGGACGGCGGCGTTTTGGCCTCTGGAGACGGGAAAGACGTGACAGTGAGTGGAAGGATTTTGGAAGAAAAGATATTTATAGTAACCAGAAAGTACATTTACTCAAGTTCTGCACTTAAGTACAACTTTGAGGTACTTGTACTTCACTTGAGTATTTCCATTTTCTGCTACTTTGTATTTCTACTCTGCTCTGTTTATCTGACAAATGAAGATTTTATTACAGTTTATTTTACAGTATATAAAACAGTTAGTGAGCTCCACCTCAACTACAACAGTAAAATGCTGCATTACAGTACAAGTCATTTTTCTGCGTTGAGTACTTTCAATACTTAAAGTACATTTTGCTAGTAATACTTACTTTTACTTAAGTAACATTTGCAATTCACTTGTAATGGAGAGAATGTCTTTAAATTAGTTTTATTGTTCTACAAACATACTGTGTCAGCACTTTCAGCTTGTCTCTCCATGAAATATGAATAAAGTTATATTACTATAAATAAGACATGCTCAGTGTATTTAGAAAGTAGACATTTGGGAGACACACATGAACATTTAAATGAAACAGACGTCAATGCAGTAGTTTTTGTTGAGGAGGAAAACCAGGTGTTCACCTAGCACAGTGAGTCTGCAGGTGGAGGAGGCGGAGCCTATCCTGTTCTCCGCCTTGCAGGTGTACTCTCCGATGTCTGCCTTGGTGGCTTTGCTGAGCTTCAGACAGGCGACACCCTTCGAGTACTCTAACCTGCAGGTGGGGCTGGACCTGACTTTGCCGTCGGCCTTGAACCAGGACACCTTGATCTCAGGTGTGCCCGCCACCTGACACTTCAGACACACGGCGTCTCCTGACGTCACCTCCATGGGCTCCAGGGACTCGATGAAGTACGGCGGCTCTGCAGTCACAAACACAAAAAATCTGTGTAACGCCTGCTGCCTGCTGGTCAAAGCAGGTACTGCACAGACTGTCACCCAGGTTACTGTCACAGCAGGTTACTAACTCGTGTGTATAATATACTTTTTAAATTCTAGCTGCATGTTTGGGTACAGCCACATTGATTGTGTGTGCTTTTATTTATAAATGCACATCAGAAAAGAGTTTCTATTGTTCTTTTGTTTGAATTGTGCAAAATGGGCCTAAAAATACAATAAATGTTCTTCCTTTTGTTTGAGTGCATTTAAAACCGAATGATTTTTGTGCACCACACTGCCACAGTTAGCACTGCTGTGTGACTCAGCGTGTTCTGTTTCTGTTGGAGGCCTACATGCCGTCAGTATAGTGTGCATTACTTTGAGTCTGATATCTGTTTGCAGTTTGTGATTTTATTACAGTTTTACAATTTTAGCTTCATTAAATATCCAAGAAAAGTTATGCATTGTGTTTATTAGAGGACTACACTGTTAACCGTAATGTGTGTGTATATATAGATATATACAATATGTGTGTGTGTGTGTTGGATGGATATAAAACCCTAGGCAGCGAAGACACAACGCACTCAAAAACATACTTGGACAAGCAGCGCACAGCCGCCTCCCTACACTTTCAGTGGGAGTATCTGAGAGTCTAAAATGGGGCTAAGCTCAGTTCAGCTCAGTGACTGGATAATCATAGAATCAGTGTTAGATTGAAGTGAACCAGATGTTTTGATTTTATGTAATTTCTCTGTTAATAGCAACTTCAGAAATCCATAAATTACAACTTGTACTTTAGTTAGACGGACCGTCATGTCTGGAGATGTTTCGAAGCTGCTACTGATCACATAGGGATACAGTAATTGAGCTAAGCTAGGCTAATGACAGAAGTTTAATGTACATGCAGAGACATTCAAAAGGTATCCATGAGTTTGTTTTCAGTTTTAAAAACCGTAAAATCTCTCAAATCTGAGCTGACCTTTTAAAAATCAGAATCAGTTCAATGATTATCAGCCAAGAAAAGTCGAACTAACCAAGGATGGACACATGTGCTTCACACGTGTCCTTTCCGGCGTCGTTGGAGACTTCGCAGGAGTATTTTCCTGCGGCCTCCTTGTCGTCAGTGCTGAGACACTCAAGGATGCAGGAGCTTTCGGTCGTGGTGATGTTGTATTTGTAAGAAGCAAAGATCTGCTGGCCGTCTTTGTACCAGTTCACTGTGATTTTAGGAGTTCCAGTGTACGTACACTCCAGCGTTAATGGTTTGCCCTTTTCAACTGACACGTCCTTCAGCTTCTTAGAGAAGGCTGCCGGCTCTGAGTGACACAATGTTGAGTTTACATTACAACGAGGACATCGAGCACAAGAAAAACACAGAGTCAGATAAGACAAATCTTAGGTTGGTACCAATCAAGCCATTGTTTCCCTCACACTGTGTGATTATCACTCTTATACAATGACCACTTTCCAGTGATTAGCGCTGATCCAGGACCAGTCAGTGACTCACGCACTGACTGGGATTTACTCTTTCTGCCCCATCTTTTTCAGAGTTTTTCTGAAAGCCAATCAGAATGCAGTATTCGTTGCTGTGTGTAGCAGTACATTATACCAGTTACTCAGTTCAGAGGTTTAATTTTGAAGTACTTGTACTTGAGTATTTAAAATTAATGCTACTTTATACTTTTGATCTACTACATTTAAGGTAGAAAAGGTTTCAGTCGTAGTCATCTGGACACTGTTTTCAGAATCAAGACGTTTCGACTCCCATCCGGAAGTCATTCTCAATTGTGAAAAAATGGGACGGGAACTGGAAATTTAAGCTACTCTGAGTTACATAAGCCCTGCCCTCAGGAAGGAGTCTACCTGAGGGCAGCCTTTGCTAATCAGGCACTTAACAGTGATGAAGTAGATGCAGCCAGAAAACAATAGGCCTGATTACTGATTACTGGGCCATCTTGGAAACTATTAGGTCAGTTTCAGGTGAAACTAGCTATTAACAGATACTCAGGTAGACTCCTCCCTGAGGGCGGGGCTTATGTAACACAGAGTAGCTTAAATTTCTAGTTCCCGTCCCATTTTTTCACAATTGAGAATGACTTCCGGATGGGAGCCGAAACGTCTTGATTCTGAAAACAGTGTCCAGATGACTACGACTGAAACCCTTTCTACAATAGAACACTCCTGGACGAATGAGGGACTAGACCGTCTTACTACATTTAAGTGAAATATTGTACTATTTACTGACCATACCCACCATACCCATCTAATCAGCTTCTGAAATATGAGGCATTGTTATAGATTTAACTACCCAACAGTATATAAAGTATTTTAAATTCGCTCCTATTCCACCAGCTACACTGTAATGGATCAATAAAATGCAATTATATAATATGTAATAAAATATCACCAACAGGAAACATTCTGCTGCAAAATAAATACCTTTTTTTATACTTTAAATACATTTAGCTTGTAATACTTAATACTGTAATTTTACTTTTCTTAGGTTAAGTATCTAAATAGTTCTTTAGCAGGCGTAAACATATATCAAGTGTTGTGTGGATCTGACTTTGTGTTCAGGTCACTAGATGCTCCACTGAGAGAGCTAACTATAGTTTGTGGATCTACATAAAGGTGCAAAAACAGATGCTTTACTTAAATTAGGGGATAAAAAAGGAAAAATATAGCTTCATGTCAGACTGACCTTTGACAGAGAGATTAACTGGGCAGCTTTCCTTTCCTGCGTCATTAATGATCTGACAGGTGTACTCTCCAGCATGAGATCTGTCCACGTTAAAAAGCTCCAAAATAACTTGGTTATCCTTCAGGGAGAAATCACAGCCCCGTCCGGCCAGGATCTCCTTTGTTCCTCTGAACCACTTCAGTTTGAGGGGGGCGCTGCCTTTCACCATGGCTGAGATAGTCACGTTAGAGCCTGGCATGGCTTCCACCGGCTGTGGTGGCACCACGAAAGATGGAGGTTCTGGGTGTAAACAGACAGTAACAGAAATCAAACATGGTGGAATCTGACTATTAAACTATTTAAGGGAATGTAAAGGTAAATACTTAAATCAGAGTTGAATTTTTATTTTTCCATTTACTTCATGTGACTTTTATTTAATTAGTATGGTCACTTGAGATCTAAATCCCCAGCCAAAATGGAAGCACAATAATGTGACACAAACCTACATAGATCCAACATTCACTAAGCAAAGAAGAGTTTACCTTGGCCCCTATGAAGCCGGAAAGGTAAGTGGCACGGTTTGACTTCTGAGTAGATGTTATTTTGAGTAAATGTAGTTTAATGTTTTTTTCATTGCTGCTGCTATAAGCCAATATATGTTGCCAGTTTCACCAAAAACCTCACAGATTTCCCTGATTAGTTGTGTTAATGTTCTGGCATGTGCTATCACATTTGACACTCTAATAAAATGCATTTTTTAACAGAACATTTCTAGGCAAATCTACATAGAAATAATCCACCATAAATCTTCTTCAACATCAAATGTTTCCTCATTTTCAAATAGCCCTGATTAACCTAAAAAGAAAATGTGCAATACATTCATATAAGAGATTTTGAGAAACAAATGCAAGCAGCACAAAAACTCAATTTCTGGCCTAGGACTGTAAGGGTTAATAAAACAAGTAATTAATATAAGAAGCAGGTGCAACACGCAGTCCTTGTCTGTCTGTAGTTACCGACCTTTTACAATCAAGGAGGCCGTGGTTTCACTGGATCCTGCCTTGTTGACAGCTTTACATTTATACACTCCAGAGTCGGACAGCTTCAGTGTGGGCACTTTGAGTGTGCAGCTATTGTCGCTGAATGAAATCTCATAATTTGGTCCGCTCTGTATCTCCTCCCCATCGTGGTACCATGAGATGGTAAAAGGTGGGGAGCCCGACACTTTGCACTCCATCTCTCCAGCTTTTCCAACAACTGTGTTGCAATCCTTCAACTTCCTGGAGAATGTTGCAGGTATGATCTTATCTGTTAGGGAGGGAAACAAGGAGTTACTAGTGCATCAGGACAAATAATAGGGCTGGGTATAAAACCTCAGTGCTTTCTGATGTTGCACCAAGAATCAAAAACTGTCAAGTACTGAAAGCTGACATTGAATGTTTGGTCAGATTAGTAAGCTGGTTGACTCATTCTTTAATCAAATAGTTTATGGCTGCTTGTGTTTATACAACATTAAACAATTGAGAACTTTCACTTCTGTTGTTAAATTTAAAAAAAGTTTTGTAGAAAAACATGATTATATTTCTCAAAGTAAGGGATCCAAAAAAAAGACATCGACAATCGTTTTGGTATTGGTACCAAATCTTAGGTATCATATTGGCACTTACTTGAACATTTTCAAACAATACCCAGCCCTAGTCATCAAACTCCAAGTGGGAAGAAGACACTAACCTAAGACAGTGAGATTGATTTTACTCAGGTCCTTCCCGACCTCGTTCATAACCTCAAATGTATATTCTCCAGAGTCCATTTTCTCAGCAGACAGCACGTTCAGGCTGGAAATCATCCGAGAAAATGAGATTTTGTATTTCCTCCCGGAGGCCAGCTCAACACCATCCTTGAACCACTTAGGTGTGAGCTCTGGGGTTCCACACACTTTGACCTCGAGGGCAGCAATATCGCCTGCTGTCACACTCAGAGCATCAGGCTTATCCACTATCTTCGCAGGTTCTGGAATCAATAGAGAAGGAGCAGAAAATGTTTGTGATCAAACCTGCAAGGGAAGTATGGACAAAAAACTGCAAGAGAAAGAGAGAATTATATGATTACAAACCTAGAACAGTCAAGTTAGCGAAACACTCGACACTCCCAGCATCATTTCTGAGTTCGCAGGTGTATTTGCCTGCCGTGGTTGCATCAGCCTTAAAGACTTTAAGAGCGACCTGGTTGTTCTCAAAGGTGATTTTCCTGTTGTCACCGTCCCTGAGAATGTGATCCTTGTCTTGAACCCAGGACACAGTAATGGGTTCAGAACCTTTAACAGTGGCCACAAGGGTCACCTCCTCTCCCAGTATTACTGTCATGTTAGACAGTTTCTTCACAAACGACGGCGGCTCTGAAGAGAGGAGAAAAACAGCGCAAAAGGGAAAGTCAGCAAGGTGACAAAGTAATTTGAAAATCTAATAATTATGATTTTCATTTGAGACTATCGCAATTTCTACTGACCTCTGAGTTTAATTGACGTCTGGCAGGTGTCACTTCCTACACTGTTTGATACTTTGCACTCGTATTCGCCGGCATCCGAGGGCTCTATCCCAATGACATGCAGCGTAGCTGAGCTGCCCTCGCTCACCATCTTATACTTCCTGCTCTCCATCAGCGGTTTCCTGTCTTTGAACCAAGTGATCTGGAACGGAGCTGTACCGCTCATCTCGCAGTACAGACTCACGTCCTTACCCTTCAGCCCTTCAATGGGCTGAGGTACTTTGACAAAAGATGGGGCGTCTACAAAAAGATCAGGAAACTGTTAAAGAGGCATACACGGGAAAAGAATCCATGATGAAAGCTTAAAGCTGAAACCCGTAACATTTCATGTGTTGTCACACTCTGCAGTGGCAAAAGGCCCACAGCTAAGATGGCAGAGTTGTTGAGGAAGTTTATTTGAACTACAGCTAAGGTGGTGGAATTTTTGTGGAAGGTGAGAATGTTGGAACTACAGTCAAGATGGCAGAGTTGTGAATGTTTGTGCGACTATAGCCTACATGGCGGAATTTTTATGAAAATTTAAACTACAGATAAGATGGTATAGTAATTATGGCAAGTTTATGGAATTACAGCTAAAAAAGCAAAATTTGCTGTGGGAGGTTGTTGGAACTAAGTTGAGATGACAGAGTTGTTGTGGAAGGATGAAGGAACTAAAGCTAAAAAGGAAGACTTGTGTAATTTCCTGCAAAAAAGTTGTGACTGTTCGATCGAACGACAGCTAACATGACAAAGTTGTTGTGGGAATTTGTTGGAACTACAATTAAGCTGAGATGGCGGAGTTGTTGTGGATGGATGATGGAACTACAGCTAAAAAGGAAGACTTGTGTAAAGTAAAATGGCGGAATTTTGGGGAAAGGATGTTGGAGATACAGTCCAGAAGGAGTTGTGGAAGTGCACTGAATCTACAGCTGACATGGCAAAGTTGTTGTGGAAGGATGTTGGAACTACAGCTAAGATGGCAGAGTTGTGGAAATGTGTTGGAACTACAACAAACACAGTGGATTAAATGTGGAACAACTAGTAAAAATGGCTGAGGTGTTGTGGAAGATTGTGTATCCAGCTGTTTATTTGAGTCAGAATTTGAGAAAAGTTTCCAACATGTTTTTTAAATGCACTGCCAAAAACGGGCAACCCGACGAAAAAAAAAAAAGAGTCTCGAGCCAAGATAAAGGTGCTGGCCTGAGCAATTGACGATACTGCACCATACCGGATGGATATATAAAGACTCATAAAAATGTAACGTATTCCAGCTTTAAGCAATACAACAAAACTTTGACTAAAACCTCAACAACACACTGAACAGCCAGTGCATCAGAAAGTCAGACCATGAAAAATAAATGATGATTAGGAAGTCAGTGAGAGGCTGACCTTTAACGGAAAGTGTGGTGCTGCAGCTGACACTGCCAGCATCATTCTGAGCTTCACAGGTGTAAACTCCATCATCATCAAAGCTGGCGGAGAGCAGTTCCAGGACTGCTACCGAGTCAACAAATGATGTCCTGTAGTTGCCCCCGTCCGTGACCTTGGTGTCGTGTTTGTACCAGGTCACTTTCAGAGGGGCTGTGCCATTGACTTTGCACTCCAGGCGGAGTGACTCACCCTGCTTCACAAACTTAGTAGCAGGGAGTTTCAGGACAATTTCAGGTGGTTCTGGAAAGCCAAAATACAGACATGTTAGCTGCTGGAAGCATGTAGGGGCACTTAAATAGATTGTTACGACAGGCAGGAGGTGAGAAGATGAGATAAACTGAGGGCATAAGCTGGCGTAAGATGGGTTAGCAGCAGAGGCAGGATGGCTGTGGAAAATGCAGGTGCAACACAAAGGGAACAGTTCTTGATGAGAAGCCCCAGCAATGAAAAAGCTCCAAATAATAACAATGAAAGTGCTGCGAAGCTGGGAAAATGTGATAATCACTAGTTTTAGCCAGCGATACAGATGTGAGATGAACACAGCCACGCAAGAGTTGATTTAAAAGATGCAAATCCAACCTTTGACTGTCAAGTCTGCACTACAGCGTACAGAACCAGCATCGTTGCTGACTTGGCAAGAGTAGACACCACTCTGGGTGACACCCACTGAATAGAGCTCTAAGAAGCAAGAAAGCCCATCCAGCCCGGTGAAACAAGTGGGCCCAGTCATGAGCTCTGTGTCGTCCTTGAACCATTTGACCATAAAGGGAGGCGTTCCCTTAAATGTGCCTTTGAAGCGTACAGTGGCATTGGGTAGAGCCGCCTGGGACTCAGGCAGCGTCACAAAGCTGGGAGGTTCTGAAGAGAACAAGACGGACCAGGTTAAAGAGGTACTCACCTTTGGTTTAGGATTACATGACTAATCATGTTGAAGAGCACTGCCTGACCTTTAACCATGAGGGATCCACTGCATTCACAACTTCCTGCTGCATTGGTCAGTTTGCAACAGTAGGATCCTGCGTCAGATCTCTCTAGCTGTTCGATTTCGATGGACACAGAATTGTCCTGCTGAATGAGTTTGTGTTTTACACCACTAGAGATTTTGGTCCCGTCTTTCTGCCATTCCACAGAGATGGGCAGGGAACCGGATATTTTGCAACATATCTGAACAAAGGAGCCCAATATCTCTTGCATGTCTACCAAGGATTTGATGAAGCTTGGGGCAATTACTTGTTCTGTTACCAAAAGAATGATAAGAAAGTAATTAGGCTTTGTTCAACATGTCATTATGTACCACAGGAGTATTGTGTTTTTCACACTAACCTAGTATGATCACTTTGACTTTGCAGGTGCAGCTACTGATGTGGTTTGCCACCTCAAATACATACTCTCCTTCGTCCTCTCTCTGAGCGGACTGAATCTTCAGGCTGCTGATGTTGTTCTCAAAGATCAGCTTGTGCTGCCTGATGGACTGAAGCTCCCTGCCATCTTTCATCCATTTCACTTTGAGCTCAGGGGAGCCCGTTACCTTACAGTCCAGACTGACTGGATCTCCAACTGTAACTTTTATCACCTCAGGTTTTTCTGTGATCTGAGGAGGCTCTACAATGCAAAGCAAAGTCAAAAATTCATAAAGTTTCAAACCAAGTTAGGATCATGGAAAAATATGATAGCCATGATTAGTTAAGCACAGGTATACCTTGCACTGTGAGGATGGCAAAGCACTTATCCTGCCCAGCCTCATTTACCACCTGGCAAGTGTATTTCCCACTGTGTGTTGCCTCACAAGCAGGAATCCTGAGAGTGGCTACATTGTTCTCAAATGTTCTCTCAATCTTTGGATCCTCCAAAATCCAGTTCTCATCTTTTTGCCATTGTAAAGAGAGAGTGGGAGAACCCTCCACAATACACTGAAACTCTGCCATTTTACCCAGAACAGTGGCAGTGTTCTCAATCCTCTTGGTAAATGTTGGTGGTTCTATTAGAGAAAACCAATGAAATGTTAAAGTGAATAGACAGTTATTACCTCAAAAGATAAAAATGTGGATTTGTAATTCTGATTAGACCAACCTTTGAGGTTAAGCGTAATTTTACAAGTACAGCTTCCCACCTCGTTAGCAACAGTACATTGGTATTCACCGACATCTACAGTGTCACATTTGTGCACCTCTAGACCTACAGTGTCATTCATCTGGGAGAAGCCATGTTTAGCACTGGGTTTGATCTCCTTTGCATCTTTGTGCCACGTTATTTCAAATGGACCAGTCCCAGCAACCTGACACTCAAAAGAGGTACTGGAGCCCTTCACAACATCAACTGGAGCCAGTTCTCTAATAAATGATGGCGGTTCTGAGATGAGAGAAAACAGACTGTCACCTACTGTACTGTTCTAAACATTTTATGCCACAGACACAGACTCTATCAGCATTTCCTGTACATTTGGGAGCAAAGTTTCCCATAAAATGTTTCTTGCTGGCTTGAGACAGAATTTGAACTCTATTAGGTCCATTAAGCAATCTGTTAGGCCAGCTAGTCTATGGAAGATGCCACTTTTTAAAATGGTGATTTGCAATTTGAAATAATCTTTTCGTTTTAGGAACCTAACGTTAAAACTCTGAAATCAATCAAAATCAACTGAAATCAATGCCAATGCAGTTCTTTCAAGCAGAATGGCAGATAATCTAGGAAAGGTGGCCTCTTCAGTTTTTGGGAAACCAATTCTATATCTTTAAAACTCTTGCACAACAAGCATCATGTCTTCGGATACAACTAACCTTTGACCTTGAGCTCCATGCTGCAGCTCTCACTGCCAGCCTCATTGCGAGCCTCGCAGTAGTAAAGCCCACTGTCTTTGGTGTCAGCCCCACAGACTTCCAGAGTGGCCACAGAGTTAACAAAGACCATCTTGTACCGATCACTGGGGCTGATCTCAGAGCCCTCCCTGAACCAGCAGATGTCTATCTCAGGTGTGCCGGTCACCTGGCACTCAAACACTTTACTCTGACCAGGACGGACCACGGACACACGGTCCGGAGTCCGTGTGAACTTAGGAGGCTCTAAGAAACCAAATAAAACGATAGATGTAACCATCAGACAGATGACAAGGGGAAAACTTTGATCTGTAAGTTGACAATGTGTATGTTTCCATCCAAATGTTGCTCAAATTTTAAGCAAATCAGTGTGTGTTTCCATCAGCTGCTTTGTGAATATCCTAAAGAGGCTAAACAACACAACATAATCAAAGGAAAGCCTGGACTTGTTATGTAACAGTGGCAACATCACAGCATTTCACTGCTGCTTCCCAAACTATTATGGCATTTATTTACTGTTGATCATTTATTTGCTCCTACGATATCATTAATCACAGAAATCTGTTTCCATCTGACTTTATTGCATCTTCTCTTTGACTGACTTTTCCAGCTCAGCAAAGCGCAAAACCTTTCTGCAAACTTTATTTAGGCTTTGTGGAATTCCTTTCTTAACTCTTCCTGTCAGTCTGGAGTTGTCCTGAGTATGGAGAGGCTCTCCAAAAACAGAGCTTCAAAGGGTCATGATATATATAATAAAGAGCAGTGATGAAGGTATGGAGGACATCTTTTTCTTCTTCTTGTATTGTTAAAGGGAAGATCCCATTCTATTTAATGTTGCACTTCCCCTTGCCCCCTACTGGTCATCTTTTTTCTTGTGCCATTTGCAAGTGGTTTGGGGCCTTGAAGGGCAAGTGCAGTGGGAAAGTGGGAAGTGCTATACAGTCACTTAATACAGCAGCAAGTTATGAATGAAAACACTGCTAAGTTTGAAATGAATGCTCTATCAGAGAGTGGAGGGTCAGCGTGAAGTCAAAGGACAAAAACAAATTCTAATTCTGAATTCAAATGTCTATAAGAACAGATGGATGGAGACATATTTATTAACTCAATTCAACATTAATAATGATAACCTTTGACAAAGAGTGTTGTCTGGCATGAAGTGGAGCCGACATCATTCTGTATTTCACAGACATAGTCGCCAGAATCTGAGGTTTTGGCAAAGAAAAGCTCCAGTGAGCTTGAGGTGTTGTCTTTGATCACAGAGCAGTCGGCACTGGATAAAATCTCTTTCTTGTTTTTAAACCATTTGGTGGTCAGTGGCGGTGTGCCAGAGACCAGTATGTTAAACTGGACTTTTGAGCCAGGCAAAACATTCATGGATTCAGGCTTTTCAAGAATGCATGGTGGTTCTGGAAGAGAAAAACTAATTAATGCTTGTGAAAGCGGCACATATGGCAAAGATCCTTTTGGATGTGTAGCTATACTTTGATTAGAGACATCCACCTACTGATAAATACTACAAAAACAAATTGCGTTCAAACCTTTGACAAACAAGATCCCAGAGCACTGGACGGTTCCCGCTTTGTTTTTAGCGATGCAGGTGTAGCTGCCACTATCTTTACTGTCAAGATTAGAGATTTCCAGAAAAGCAACACTCTCAAAGAAAGTGCACTTGTGTTTCTCATCAGTCTGGATCTCTTTCTCATCTTTGTACCACTGTATGGTTATCGGCAGGGAGCCAGATACAAGACACTCCAGATGAGCAAACGATCCTTTGATACCTTCCGTCTGCTTCAGTTTTCTTGTAAAAGATGGTGGAATTATTTGATCTAATATAGATAGAGGAAAAAAAGAGTTAAGAAGCAATGTTCAAAGTAAAATGTAATTAAACAAAACTAATTTCAAGTTCTATGGCACACATTAAGAACTGACCAAGAATGGTGAGTGTGGCCTCGCAAGAACTTTGGCCAACATCATTTGAAACCTCAAAGGTGTATTCACCACCGTCACTTTTCTCAGTTTTAATAATCTTGAGCACAGAGCTGGTGTCTGTGCCATGTACTTTATATCTCTGGCCTGAGGTCAGCTCCTTGCCAGCCTTTAGCCATCTGGCCTTCAGCGGTTTTGTGCCTGAGAATCTGGCCTCCAGCGTGGCCGGATCCCCCTGAGTCACACTGATAGACTTGGCCTCCTCTGTGACCTTAGCTGGTTCTGACACATCAAAGAAAACAGTCAGCAAAGAATCTCAAACCCGACGTACTACAACACAGTGACGGACCAAGAACTAAAGTCAATAGCAGACTAAAGATTCTAAAGATGCATTTGGTCCTTATCAGCTTGTAAGGTCATAAAATGATTATGTGAAAAACAGTTATTTCCCACATGCTTTTGTTGAGGTGGTCATGGGCCAATGGTAAATCCATTACCAATGAAAAAAGGGAACCAATGAAAAATTCCCTTAAGGATGTAAATAACGGAGGCCAAACATAAAGTCCACCATTAGCTCTTGTTAGCAGCCTGGACACATCACTACATGTAGGCTGTTTGACAGCTATCAATCAAGTGCTTAAGTGAAATGTTACAATTCGTAAATGTAATGTAAATGTACTATAGTGTCTCTGGGAACTTATAAACTGGGATTTAATACTTTGTTGGCCATTTGAAGAAAACTGCCTGCTAGTAAATGTATGAATGTGTGACATCACAAGTTAATAAGGATTGCCTGAACACACCATTGGAAAAATTCAAATTAGGGTACAAACAGAGCTCAGTTTCAAATGCGAGTTCTCAAGTATCTTAACCAACCTTTGACTGTCAACACAGCAGAGCACGTCTGGCTCCCGGCCTGATTCTGTGCCTGGCAAGAGTATTTGCCACCATGTTTGCCCTGTAAGATGGTGATGAGCAGCAGAGCAGTCTTGTTCTCATATGTAATCTGAATGTGTTCAGCCTCTTTGAGCTCGTGGTTGTCTTTCATCCAAGACACAGTCATGGGCTCTGAGCCCTTCAGAATGCACTGCAATGAAACCTTGCTGCCCACCAAGGAACTGAGGTTCTCCAGCTTTTGCACAAATGATGGTGGTTCTACAAGGAAAAATTTTATATGAATATTATTGGAGTCTCTACTAAATATTAGCCTCGCAAAGTCAGACTTCATCCCGCAGCTCAGTCTTTGCTATGAGATTTATGTTTGGAAACCATCTACTGAGGATCAGCTGAGCCTGACACATTTTGGACCAATCAGAGAGCTGCATCTCCAAACTCCTGATCCAAGGGAGCAATTTAAATTAGGCATAGTATACTCTATATAAAATGAAACCTGACTCAGCAGATGTATTTCTATCCTCAGAATTATCAAGAAACTGGTTTTGTTGGAGTTTCAGAGAAATCTACCAATGTTTCTGGAGCAGACACCCTGTTTTTTTTTTTTTTTATCTATCAGAAGCAAAAACCAATGACCACCCAGAGAATGAGCATATTTGTCCAATCAGGTGTAGGAAGGGTACTGCTGTCTACACTATATATACAACATATATAGCAAGGGACCTTGTTGCTCTTCCTGAGGTTTCTCCCTTGTTTCTGTTTAAGGGTGTTTTTTAAAAGATTTCTTCTGAATTGAGGGTCTACAGATAGATGGTGGTGTGTGTTGTACAAATGTAAAGCCCTCTGAGACAAATTTGTTATTTCGGGCTATATAAAAAAACTAGAAATAAAGCTGCCTCAAGCAAATGCATACTGAGCGTTGCCAGATCAGAATGAGGGAAGAGGGAATTGTGTGCTAGCTTTGCGAGGCTATCCAAATATAGGTGGGATCGAAAATGTAGGTTTTTGAAATGGCAGCAGAAAAGTTGACTTAAAGATAAGTCCATAGCATCTAAACCAACCTTTTAGTGTTACTTGACAATCACAGGAGGCCCTCCCCACTTCATTCTCAACAGTGCACTGGTACAAACCGACATCTCCTGCCTCTACTACCAGCACCTGCAGGGCTATCAGGTCATCTTTCACAGTGATCCTGTGTCTCTTGTCATTCCTAATCAGCTTTGTGTTTTTATAAAATGACACAGCGAAAGGAGCGGAACCAGAGACTTGGCCCTCCAGCATCATCTCAGAACCTTTCACCACATCTTTGGGCTCCAAGCTACGCACAAACAATGGCGGCTCTAGAAGAAAACAATGGAAGTGTCAGCGCATTACACTGGACCACACAAGTATGACATATGATGATGCCTGATAAAACTTAGGTAATGTTTCAGTGCAAGGAGAAGCATTAGTAAACCTAAAATGAACCAACCTTTGACTGTAACTGTACTGCTGCAGCGGTCACTTCCAGCCTCACTGGATGCCACACAGACATAATCGCCACTATCCTCTACTGTACAGTTGACTATTTCCAGAGATGCCACTAAGTCAGTCAAGGCCATTGTGTATTTAGGACTGGAGCTGATCTCCATTTCATCCTTGAACCACTTAAAACTGATGACGGGGCTACCCGTCACTTTGCACTCCAGCCTGGTGGAGTCGCCGCTGGTGACGAGCTTGGTAGCCTCAAGCTTCCTCACAAACACAGGAGGTTCTGAGAGAAGAGGTTAACATTCATTATGAGACAGAAAACATTACGTATGTTAGTATCAAAAGAGATTGATGTTGAAAATTGATGTCACTCAAGAATGTCTAGACATTTTCATGCAGCTTCACATGATACTGAAGACAGGCACCTTTCACAAAGAGGACTGCGGTGCAATCCACTTTCCCAGCATCATTGGATACTTGGCAGGTGTATTTAGCGGAGTCACTGGGTTTCACAGAGTGAAGCTCCAAAGAGCTTGAAGAGGCATCTTTCTTTATGAAATATGTGCCTCCAGTTATAATCTCTTTTTCCTCTCTGAACCACTTAACAGCTAAAGGAGCTGTTCCAGTAAAGGCTCCTGTGAAGGAAACAGTGGTTCCTGGTATAACTTCCTGGTTGTCTGGTTTCACTGTGAACACTGGGGGCTCTGGAGGCCATAAACAAAACAAAGTTTGCATTTCATGTTAGCATGAAATCATTCAAAGATTGTACACAACAAATAGAAGCACAACAAAAGCCAAACATTCATAACCTTTGACGTAGAGCGTGCCACTGGTTTCTTTAAAGCCGGCTGAATTGGTGGCTCTGCATTTGTACACTCCAGAGTCAGCCTTCTCCAGCTGAATAATTCTCAGTGTAGCAGAGCTGTCTTTGAATTCAGGCTGGAATTTGGATCCAGACATGATCTCCTGGTCGTCTTTGAACCAAGCTATGGTCATGGGTTGGGACCCAGACACCTTACAATCCATGGAGACGTCATTATCAATGTTACCATCAACTCTTTTCAAGGACTTGGTGAAAGTTGGAGGCATTATCCGATCTGGTTGTTGAAGAAAAAACATCTCATGCATTAACACAGTTTCATACTGTATTTTAAAAGAATCATTCTAAAATCACAGCTAAAATCCAAAAGAAAATGACACTCTGCACACTGTCTTTACTTATAATTCAAATGTTGCTTAATTGTAAGACCTTAGCTTAATGTAAGTCCCAAAATGTGTGAATACAGTGTGTTGAAGTTTGTTTCCTTGTAGTTATAAACATAATCAAGAACTATAGATTTTGGAAGTAAAAAGTTGTTAGTAACTAAGACTTTCTAAAACAGCAAGAACATTATCAAATGTTAAAGAAGCAGAACACAGAAGCTAACCTAAGACAGTTACTGAGCATGTGCACTGGTCTTTCCCAACTTTATTCGACACCTCCATCTTGTACTCTGAAGTGTCTCCTTTTTCTGCCGAAAGAATCTTCATGGTGGCAATATTGTCCTTCAGAGTCATCTTATATTTACGGCCACTGATCATCTCCTTCCCGTCTTTAAACCACTTCACTTTGAGGTCTGGGCTTCCAGAAATTGTGCACTCCAATGTGGCTGAATCCCCTGCAGTCACACTGATGGATTCTGCAGGTTCTACAATTCTGGCAGGTTCTGGGATAAGACAGACCCATCAGTTATTAAGATATAAGAGTTTAGACACAAGAACCTATAGAACTTGACATAGGAACTAATCTGTACAAGAATCTCTGCATCAAAGATGTCATCTGACCTTGCACAATCAAGGTAGCTTCGCATTTTTGTTGGCCAGCCTCATTCTCAGCTTGGCACAAATACTTGCCGCCATGGCTGATGGCCACTGTTGTTATCGACAAGCTAGCAACATTGTTCTCAAACACAATCTTGATGTTTGGATCGTCATCTCTCAGTATTTCAGAGTCCTTCATCCATTTAACAGTGATGGGAGCTGATCCCTTAATGGTTGCCTGTAGTTTCACTGTATTTCCCAACACTGCTGTAGCACTCTCAACCCTCTTTGAGAAAGTTGGTGGCTCTACAAAAACACATTAGGAGTTAAAAACTGAGTGTGAAGCACAAGATTAAACCTCAGTCGATAACACGGTTTTATTGAGCTCAGGTTTACTAACCTTTAAGTTTAGCTAAGGCCTTAGTGGTGACTTTCCCCACATCATTGGATATGATACACTGATAATCTCCAACATCTGCACTTTCAAAGGTCTGGATCTCCAGCCTTGACAAGGACTCTTGGGAGATTATTTTATATTTCTGATCACTGGTGATGGCTTTCTTATTTTTTAACCAGCTGATTTCAAAAGGAGCTGTTCCTGTGATCTCGCACTCCAGCTGAGCTGCTGATCCCTTCACCGCCTCTACTGTCTGCAGGTCTTTTCTAATGGATGGTGGCTCTGGGTGTGAAAAGGGTAAGTAAAGTGTATGCAGTTAATACCAAAGGTTTTCTGAATTGAACAGTAAGTGTAAAGTAAATGCAAGATTTGACAAACCTTTAACAGCTATAAGGGTGCTGCAGCTCTCACTGCCAGCATTATTTGACACCTCACAGGTGTATCTCCCACTGTCTGTGACCAGAAGGTTCATTATCTCCAAAGTGGCAACTCCATTCTTGAAAGAGATTTTATATTTTTCTCCATCACTAAGCTCTCTCTCATTCCAGAACCAGTGGATGCGAAGTTCAGGCGATCCTTTAACAGTACACTGTAAGCGTGCAGCTATACCTTGTTTCCATGTAATCTTAGGTTCCATTTTCTTTACAAAACCAGGGGGTTCTGAAAGGAGTGTTACATTCAAAAACACCAAGATTTTTAAACATTGTCAAAAGAGAGAAATAAAAAAACAAAATAACCAAGACAGAAAAGTGTGAAAAAGAAATGAAAAGAAGATAGCAGTGCACTGTGTTAGCATCAGCTTGCAGTTGGCTGAAAATAGTTGTCAGCAATAATCCACTAGCTCATTTCAAGAGATATAAATGCTTTCATCAAAGATAACGGAAAGATCATCTTTAAGATCTTACCTTGAACTGTTATCACAGCCTCACAGGATGAGCTCCCAGCCTCATTTGTGGCTGTGCACACATATTTCCCAGAGTCCTTCAGTTTAGACTTGGGTATCTCAACAACAGCCACCTTGTCCTCAAAGGACAGTTTACACTCCATGCTTTGGTGGACTTTTTTGCCATCCCTGGTCCAGGTGACGGTCACACCAGTGTCCTCGTCCACCTGGCACTCCAGCCTCAGCGGGTCATTGACAGCAGCTGACGCTGGCTCAATGGTCTTAACAAAGCTGGGCTTGTTGATAACATTGAGCTCTGTGGTAAAGGTAGCAGTGCCAACTCTGTTGGAGGCCTTGCACAGGTACACTCCCTTGTCAGTCAGCTCAAGACTTTTAATGTGAAGGGAATACTTGTTCTTTTCACATTTCATGACATAGTTCCCTTCGGAGGAGATGGCTATGTTGTCCTTGTGCCAGACAACTTCCATGGGTGAGGATCCAGTGAGTGAGCACTGGAACACAGCTTGTTTGCCCACATATAAAGTCATTGGGTCTGGTTTTGATACAAATACCGGCGGGTACATTTCTATGGAGAGCAGGTAGAACATACAAAAAAGTTGAACAAATTTTAAGGAGTGGAAAAATACACCTACATCAAAAATAAACTAACCTGTGCAATCTCAACTTGTTGATCGATGTAGGTTTAAATATCAGAAAATTTGATCCTCAACATCATCAAGTCTTGCCAATTGTGACATCAGATCCAGTTTATAAACAAATCATCACTTCCACAATGCAACAAAATGATTCACGGTAAAACGGTGCAAATATGTATATAATTCTCTCTCTCTCAAACACACACATATGTAAAGCAATAATTTAAAAAAGGTCCCACTGGGGTCTTACCAGTGACAATGAGTGAGGCAGTGCAGCTGTCAGTGCCATGCTGGTTTGAAGCCTTGCAGGTGTATTCACTGCTGTCGGCTTTGACCGGGTTCAGGAGCTCCAGGGAGGAAGTGGTGTGGCGGCTTAGGATCCTATACTTCTCGCTTTGTTTGATCTCAATGCCAGACTTGTACCATTTGAAGGTCACACTTGGAGCATCCTCGATTTCACATTCGAACTTGGCGTGGCTGCCGACGTTTATATCCAGAGGTGTGATTTTCTGCCTAAAGACAGGTGGCACTGAGGCACACGCAGACAAATTAAAAGGTAAATGTTAGTAATGGAAACTATGAAACTCTTGTAAAAAAAATGACAGATCAGAAACAGGAATGCTGGAATGTACAATGGTGGAAGGCAATTCTGGAGTGACTGTGGAATAGAAAAATAGCAAGAACATTAGCCCCATGATTTCACACAAATCTGCCCGAAAGAAGATGCTATCATTGTACGTGATTCTCATGGGGCTAGGGTTCAGGCTAAAAGGAGGAGAAACAAAGAGTTTGTGATAGATGAAGCAATGTCAAGTTGAAGCCCTGAAAGCATGCAGAGAGGCATTAGAGATGTGGAGAGAATGGACCTAAAGGAATGTGACAGACCATGGGTTTAAAACAAAGGAACCTGTTGCCACCGACATGCCAAAGTGACCATGGAAAGATCATGAAAGTTGCCTGAAGGCCAGGACCATGACAGCCATTATAGCAAGAAGCTTATCGACTACAGAGCCTTAAGCTAAACTTGCATGGCTGGGACGGTTCTAGTCAATTATTGACTGTACAATGATGTGGAACAAACAAGATATGATGAGTTAGTACCATCCAGTGCCCTGCTGAGGGTGCTCATGCCGAGCTATGAAATGAATATACAGACCAAAGTGACAAATGCGGAATTTTATGTGAGGACAAAGGTCTTGAATGAACCAACTTATGTGATTGATTAGTCACTCTCAGAGAAAATGGATGTATGAATGAATGATACATTGATTTTTCCTGTTATCAAACCTCTTGAGACCACAGTGAGTCTTGAAGATGTTGTAGTCCTGCCGGCTTCATTCTCAGCCTCACAAACATATTCTCCTTGATGTCTCTCCTTGACAACTTTGTTGATAACCAATGTGTATGTGTCGTGGTCTTTGGAACACTTGAACTCTTTGCCGGATTTAACCAATTGCCCATTGAAAAACCAGTTTACCTTTGTGACATATTTAATGGTGGTGCTAAAGGTTACTTTACTCTCTTCCACAATGGATAAGTCTTCAAGGGAGGTAACTATTACAGGATATTCTCTCTGTTCTGGCCTGACTGCTGTGATCTCCTCTTTGAAGATCTCCTCCCTGTGCTCCTTCTGGATGCTGACATCCACCACCTGTTCTGTGGGGACAGTGATGGGGGGCAGGGCAGTGGTAACAAAAGCTGCTCCTACATCTTTCTCTCGGCTTTTCACCGTTACTGACCTCACCTCCTGACTTGACACCTGCACCGACTGCTCAAAAGCCATGTGAGCCTCGGTGGAAATTTTGATCTGGGATGAGATGGACTGTTCCATCTTTGTTGCCTTGGATTCCTGCACCACAACCTGCTGCTCAGCTGCAGCACATTCAACTGCCATTTTAGACTCAGTCTTGAGTGCAGCAGCCTGAGATTTAACAACAGTGAAATCCACTGCACTCTCTGCCACGCTCACTGTCTCCACCATGGATGACAGCATTTGCTTAGAGCGGGCCGAGGTGACCTGTGCCCTTTGAGGTTTGTCTAGCTGCATAGTGCCCGGCTGTTCTGAAGTTAGAACATGGGCTTCCTGGTACACTATGGAGTGGAAAGCTGCCTGGAGTTCAGTCCTGAGGTCAGCTGTCTGAGGGTATTTACCCTCAAAAGCCAGAGTGATCTCCATAGGAGCACCTGTTGTTGTAATCAGGTATGTAAACATGGCCCGCTTGGGCTCTCTTTGAACCTTGACTTCCTGTACTTCTACAGCCTGTAACCTTCCTACGACATCAGCCAGTAACACTGGCTGGTCGCTGGCCACAGCAGACTGAAGAGCGTCTCTGAGCTGACGTCGTATATTCAGACTGGATGGTTTAGGGATCTGAATCACAAATGTCATCTCTTTGGGAAGAGCTGTGCTGTCTTTTGATTCTGATGCCATAAGTGACAGTTTCGGCTGTGTGGTGACAACAACTTTAGTAGACTCAGATTTGGTGATCTCCTGAGAGAGCTCACCTGTCAGCACTCGCTTCTCATCCATCACTATTGACTGCCTGACTGACTGGCCCTCCTGGATCTGAACAGCAAAGTCCTGTTCTGCTGCCGTTAGAAGGACACTACTCTCAGTGGAGATCTCTTTCTCCTCAATCTGGATTGGCTCAGTGGGAACTTTTGGCTCTACAGCCATCTGGCAGGTGAATTTATCCACAGCTGTAAGACTCTCAGTGTGACCCTCCTCTAAGGCCTGACTGTCTGCCACAATGGTGACATGCATAAGATTCAAGCGATCCTCCTTCTGCACCAAAGCTCGCTGCTGCTTGATGTCTGTGGTAACTGGCGTCTCCTTTGGCAGCTGCATTGGCTGGAAGGAGAGCTGGAGGATGTTTTGAGGCCTGGGCTCAGTTCGAAGTTGAGACTGAATGCCAGTCACAGACAAATCCAGCTCTGTGTGATAATCTGCTGTGAGCTCCCTTCTTTCTTCCGAGATTGCTGCATGACTCCTCGTCTTTTCTTGTTTCTGCGCTGCCACCTGCTGGTCAGGCTTCTCAATTATGAGAATAGCCTCCTTGGGTAGCGCCTCCACAGGCTGGGTTGACTGTAGATGCAGCAGAGTATGGGCCTCTTTCTGGGGGTGGATAGTCATGGTGCTAGCCTTGGACTCAAACTCTGATGTGTCCTCATAAACTACTGTCCTCTGCTCATCCTGGCTAACAGTGTGCAGCAGAGTGGGACTCTTACTGGTCACTGCCTGCTCTGGTGCTGGTTTCTCACAGGTAAAGCTCTTCTCAGATGGAAGGAGGTCCTGGTCTGTGATAACCTGCAGGTGCAACAACTGCTCTCCTTCTACCAGTGACTGAATGGACATGGCACTGTCCAGACTTGGCAACTGCTGAGTGGGCTCAGCCTGCAATATTTGCTTCTCTTCAGCAGTTAGAGCTGCCTTCATCATTTTATCCTTACAGAGATGGGCTGTCTCCTCAGCAGGCCTCTGCATGGAGAACTTAGTCTCCTTGGAAAGAGTCTGTTTAGACTCGCTGACTGAGGTCAAGAAGGGCCGGTGCTGTTCTTTCCCAACAGAAGACTTCACAGCAGAATCTGCTGTTGCTAGTTCAGTTGTGTGGCCCTCTGCAAGCACCCGTTTCTCTGCAGACTGGGCTGAGTATAAGATCTTAACACCTTCCTTAACCTTGTAACCCTTCTCCTCCTGTGGTTTGGGGATATCCTGAGACTGCTCTTTTAGGATAGACAGTTGTGACTCTACTTGATGCCCACTGACTAGATGTTTACGTTCTGAAGTGGGCCTGATAGTAGCAGACTTCTGGTCAGCCAGAGGCTCTGTGCTAACAGTAGAAAGTGGGGTGAGCTCCTCAGCAACAGCTGACATCACCATTGACCTCTTTTCTCTAGCTGCCTGAAGTTCAGTGACCTCAGGGCTTTGAATGCGATCACAGTGCTGCTCTGTGAGGTCCTGACTCTCTTCGACAGATGATGTAAATGCTGCCATGTGAAGCTGTTTTGCAGGAACAGCTGAAACCTGAGGTGGGTGGGTAGGAACTACAGACACCCTCTCCTCTATCTCATGTGACTGAAGCACTGCTGCCTGGTGGGTCAGCTGCTCGCGATGAATAGTGGCAGCAGAGATATCTAGTTCTCTAAGGGAGCCGACTTGCTCACTGGGAATTATCTGCCGATCTTCAGTGCCGATGGTGTAAACCATCTGATCTGTCCTAGCTCTGTCTTGGCCTGGGAGGCTGACCTGGTACAAGCGAGACTCTGTTGCCTGTTCTGTCATTGTAACCTTATAGCCTTTCTTCTGAACCATTGTCAGCTGCTCCTGTTTGCGAGAAACAGAGACTGATTCTCTGAACACAACAAGCTCAGCACTACAAGACGCCTCCCCAAACTGGTTGGAGGCCTTACATGTATACAGGCCGCTGTCTTCCTGTTTGACGCTTTTAATATTGATGAAGCCAGATGCATCTGGGTTAGCTATAATAATACAGTTTCTACTGGGCTGGATCTGGAATGCCCCCTTGAACCACTTCACATCAGGGATTGGATCACCACTGGCTTTGTAATTAAAAGAAACCTCTCCTCCTTCTGAGCACCTGACAGGTTGGATCTGAACTGTGAAAGTAGGAGGTTGACCTGTGACCTTAAACATCTTCTCAACCCATTTCTCCGCCTGGCTAACATCAGGCTTTTTTACTTCGAGGTATGTGGTGCATGTTGTCTGGCCAAATCTATTGGTGGCAGTGCAAGAGTACTCGCCCTCATACTCAGATGTGACCTGGGTGATTACTAACGTGTATTCCTCTTTCTCCTCTATCAACTTGTATATAGAGGAGCTCTTTATCACTTTTCCATTGTGAGACCATTGAACAGTCGGCTTTGGAAAGCCGGACAGTTTGACGGTAAAGCTGGCTGTTTCCCCAGTGGTTACAGCTGCTGGGGAGAGCTGGCTTAGGAAAACTGGCTTTTCTTTTTTCTTCTCTAAAGTGGAAGAGTAACGTTTGGACTCTGGCTTGAGTTCAAGTGTTTTTGTTTTCTGTGGTAACTGGACACCAGTGTAGTAGGTTTCCTCTTGTTCTTCCACAGTGGTGATGGTGGTGCTACAACGTTCTGTCAGGAAATATTGAGCAAGACTGATGACAATATCCACAACACAAAAGCTTTGATATTAACAGTGAATTCATACAAGAATATATTAGGGCTGCCCTTGAGAAATTCTCAGTCAACTAATAGTCGTAGTCAGACTAAGTCGATTTTTTCTAATCAGTCGATAAGTTGACTAAATAAAGCATTTTTACCATTATTATTGTCCCTCTGCAGGTGCAAAATCTCTTGAAATCTGGTGCTCAGTAAAGACAAAAGCATATTTGTGAATAGATTTAGATGTTTCATTTTACAGTTATTACTAACGACAACCAGCTCATTCATAATTAATATTGCAAAAAATATAATTTTAAATATAAACATGAAATCTCTATTTACAAAGACCCCAATTACCTATTAGTTGACTAAGTGATTAAGAGAGGACAGCCCTACTATAATGTACTACTAAGTTAGTTTATGTAAGCACCCCATATTTGCTAAAAATCAAGAGAATGACCCTAAAAAGTTTATTCCAACAAACGGATAGATGATTCTGTAACCTTTTCTCAGCTGAATAAAGTGGTATATTTGTCTGGTTATATATCACAATTGAAATATGTTCGTGATGTCATGAAGAATCAGAAGTTTGTTTTATTTCTCTTTTATTCTTAGGCGTTGCTTTTAACTTACCTCATTTACAAATCTACTTAATGTGATTATTATTATTAAAGCTAAATAGACCGAATAACCATTTGAATCTCATACAGAAGGAAATAATAGCTTAAATACATCAAGGTACATCCTTGATTCAAATAACCATTCAGATACATTTTTTTGGCCAGAACGGAGCTTAGTCCTACACAACGTAGGTAGTTTTTGACACCTGTATTTTGCCTGTAAATTGGATGATTGACAAATGGACCGTGTGAACACTGGCTAACCGATATGCAACCATGTAAATTGCTTAAAAACAAAAACAAGCTCAAACTCCAAATTTACATCAGCAAATATTTTATTATATAAACTCTTAGACAAACCAACATGTCTGTACAAATAAACCATACATTTCTATCTCAATGCCAGATTTTTTAATTTACTTATTTTACTGGTAAATACTACTCATACACTCCTAAAATTTCACATATTTACAAAACATCAAAACTTATATTTAAAATTTTTTAAAAAAGTTTCACAGTATTTTTTTATCAATCGTCCTACTCTACTATGAATTACCAGCTTGCTTTATAATCCTAAAAATATCATTCACACGCAGCAAAAACTCTTACACACAAAAAATACTGCAACAAAATAGCTAAATCACACAATTAACAATATGAGTAAGCAATGTGACAATATATTCTTGATAATTTTCTGATTGACTTTTGCCTAAAATATTAATCTTATAATTATTTATCAATAAGCATCAATACTTCTGTGAAATTGTAAAATAAATTACTGCTTTTGCATCTATTTTTTTATTATTCAAACACTGCTGTGACTGATTTGACTTTTAACAGTTTTGTGCAAATCCCAGGTGACTTTAAATGTTTGGTTGATATTTAAATTATTCCAGCAAGATATCGAAGTTTGCTTTCTCATTTAATCACAATTCTTGAGTTAAATCCATTTTTTTTTTTTAACAACACAGCTTATAAATGGCATGTAGTTTTCACTGCTGAAGATGTTATTTCACGTCAACTCATCATAACTACTGCTTTCTGGTCAAACCAAAACTATGGAGGGATGTCACCATACTGCCATGTTTAAATGAACTGTTAAAACACAAACAATATCAATAAGTTCAATAAGTTTGTCCTGATTTATTGATTCTTTAAAGTCCAGTCCCAGCCCTGACAATTACATGTGGTACATTAATTTTATTTAAAAATGTCAATGATATGTATTTTTGAGAATGTTTTGTGTATATGAGATGTTTGCTTCACACACATACCTAATATTCCTAGTTGTAGTTGTTAGCTTTCGTAGTGCAAACTGATGTGAACAGCACAATGTTAAAAACAGACTGGTAACATTTTTCTTTGAGCTGCTTGACTTAATAAAACAACAGATGCAGTTTGTGGTCAGTGATATGTAAAGACATTACTTCATAATGTCATCATTGAATTTCAAAGTTGCACTGTTACCAGATAACAAAACCAAACATAAAGCCAGATTTTTCTACCAAAAATTAAAATAAAACAAGTGTTGCGTTACGTTTTACACAACTTACAATACATAAAGAAAAAAGAGTCAGCAGACTGATGTGCTGACATTATTCAACCACTTTTTTTACTTCCATGTTTACCTTTACACACAGTTTTTACCCACAGGAGTACGGGCTGGTTGCCCAAAGTTTATTTAAACTTTTCTAATGTGTTTCTAATGTGCACTTAGACAAGTATAATATGGGTTAGACAGTGACTAATTTAAGCCAAAAGAGTTAGCCACTTAGCCCCCAGGCTATCTCCTAACAGTTGTGTGTTTCAGTGGTAACAATAAAGCACACCTGCTGCAAACTGACAAAATGTGGAAAACTTGCAATTTGTAAACAATGTTAAGTAAGCAATGAGAAGAGAATGTTTTTAGAGGGTTCATAAGTGTAAAAACATTTTCTGTTTAATTTAGGCTGTTGCTTCACTCATTATCTATGTTTCCAAGTAAAGCAGCTTGTAGAGGTTTCTTGGTCAGCCATGTCTTTTTCAGATTTTCAAGAGTCTTAATCTTAGTACAGTTTAAAGTAGTGAAGAATTAGCAACGCCACAACATGGACAGTAATTATATTTCTTTGTGCAACCAGCCCCAGGCCATTCAACCTCTAAAATACCTTTAGCAGTGCAGTAGTTTCAATGCAACCGGATGTATTTTGGATTATGCACTTATACTCGCCAGCATCACTCTGGGCCGCGTTGGTAATGAGCAGATTGAAATGGCCTGCAGTTTTCTCCTGGATTATACACCTGCTGTCTGTGACACGGTCTCCATCTTTGTACCACTCGGCGGTGGGGCTTGGCTTACCGCTAAACAGACACTGGAGGATAACTGGTGTCCCTACCGCTGCTGTAACATTAGTCAATGGGATGACACATTTAGGGGGCGTCTCAGTCACCTGAAACTGGAAGCTACACATATCAGAGGACTTCCCTTTGAACTCTACCTTGTCATCTTTTGCTGGCTCAGCAAATACATCAAAGTTAATGCTAACGTATTTCTCTCCCTGTTCACTCATTTCGTTGTCAGTGTTGGCCACCAGCCTGACTGCCCGCTGTGACTCATCTGCCTCTTGCTCAAACTCAAACTCAAGCTCAATTTCTGACACCTGTTCGCCTTCAAATGACGTGTTGCCAACCACCAAGTCAAACTTCTGTGGCTGGACTTTGGCGCTTCCGAGAGACACGGCGGTCAACTCCCGGCCTCTGGTCTTCCCTGAGAAAGCTTTGCCATTTAACACTACCAGGGAGGCCCTACACAGAGTCTCCCCAACAACGTTAATAGCCCTGCAGGTATACACTCCGCTATCCTGTGTTGTGACTTTGCAGATCTTCAGGAAGTGGTTGTCTCCGTCAGATGAGTGCAATTGTTTTTTGTTATTGTGAGGAATTTTTTTGTCACCTTTGAACCAGGACACAATGGGAGATGGAATTCCCATCAGTGAGCACTCAAACATGACAGTGGTACCCTCCGGGGTTTCCATATCACAGATGGGATTGATGAACCTAGGAGGCATCTCAGTGACCTCGAAAGCTATTTTCAAATCATCATGCTCCTGGGTGACAAAGTCCACAGTGCCCTCCTCATAAATACTTGGTAACACATCCAAAGATATGATCATGCTCTTGTTGTCAGCTGTGTACTCAGGAATGGTAATGATCTTAACCTGTTTCTCAAATTCTTTCACCTCATTTTCATCCAATTCTACTTCGAGCAGAATCTCCTGAGGGGAAGGAGAACGAGAAGAGTCATCTTCCTCCACATCAAACTCCATCACATGCTGATGGGTGACAGCAGGTGGGGCAGGCATGAACCTCACTTCCTGCGATACAACTACCACCAAAGCAACACTTCTGGCTTCCCCGACATAGTTCACAGCCTCGCAGATATACTCTCCCTGGTCAGCTTTAGTGACATTGAGAATTGTTAGCGAGATGCTATCGCCATCTCTCTTCATTTTTACTCTGTCATCTGCCACCAATTGGGTTTTGTTGCAGAACCACTTCACCTCAGGGGAAGGTAGGCCAAACACCTCAGCATAAAATGTTAGCAAGTCATTTTCAAACACTCTTTTCTTAATGAGAGGTTTGAGGAAGGCAGGAGGGATTCCCTGCACTTTCTCCTGAAGGGTTGCCAGGCCTAAGGAACCTATTCCCTTGGTGAGGAATAGATTTTCATCCGTGTTTACTCCAGGAGGCGTTGTTTCAATGCCCTCATCAGCAGGAGATGTCAGGAACTGAACCGGTGAGAAGAACCTCTCGCTAGAGTCTCCTGTTGAGGGTCTCTTAAGTTCTACAGGGGAGAAGGGATAGTCCTGAGGAGTCATAAACCCACCAGGTGTATCAGAACTATGAGTATGGAAGGACATGTGAGACATGGGAGTGTGGAAGGACTCTGCAATTGGCTGCGAGACCTCGGTAGATGAGCCTGGGGTGTAGAACCTCTCAGCTACCTCGGCTATCTCTTCACTCACAGTGCTGCCAATCTCTATGGACATCTCAGACTCAGGGGACAGTGGCCTTCCCCAGTCTGTTGGAGGGTTGTAGTAGTCGTACACTGTACCAAAAGTGACCTCCTCTTCCTCAATGGAGCCAACTGCTGCTGCTGCCCCCCCATCTTCAGCTGCTGAGGCCTTGTCCAAACCACCTCTTTCCTGTATAGACGCAACCTGGCTCTGAGGTCCCTCAGCAGCAGCATCCTCAGGCAGAGCAAGAGGTTTAACTCTGCTGTCTACTTTAGGCTTGACAATAAGCGGTTTAGGTTCTGGCTTCACATGGACATCAATCCTCTCATCTTCACCATTGATTTGTGTATGAGGCTCAACAACATCACCAGCCATTTCCTTTGCTACTTCTGTCACATCGGCCTGGGAGTCCGGCATACTAAGGAAGACACCACTGTCCATAGAGGGCTCTGCGATTGAAATCAGCTCCTCACCTGTAAGTTCAGCCTCCTCACTCACATGCTCCACCCCGGGCATAAAAACATATCCCTCACTAATTCCTTTAACCTCTTGTTGCATAGTTTTTTTCACTGCTGCCAGCTCATCCACAACACTAGCCCCCTCAGCATAACTCGGGACCTCCATACTGAGAACTTCAACCTCACTTTGAATAGTGGAAGACCTTGCAGCTGCACTTTGTCTCTCAGGTTTGAGAGATTGAGAAATTATTTTAGGCTTAACAGCTTCTTCAGCTGGAGCTGAAGTTCTAACTGAGCGTTTTACTGCAGGTACTTTATCGGACTGGAAAGGAATGAAGCTGCTAGTTCTGTCAAAAGTATGCACAGTCTCCTCCCTCACCATCTCCACTTCACCTGCCTCCATTTGTTCTGGAAAACAAGCAGGTTTCTGTGGCTTAGGCCTGACCAGCTCTGGAGACTCCTGCACTTCCTGTACAAACTGTTTAACTGCACCATGGCTTTCTGCTAAAACTGCTCCCTCTTCAACATCACCAGATATCACACAGATCTCACTGTCTTCCTCCAGAGAGGAGGTGAGCTGGGAGGTCTTAGAAGAGACAGGTTTGGGTGCTACAGGATTATGAGGGGAGACTGATTTCCCTGAAGCAGGAATAGCTTTGTGAGAACCTGGATTTACTGTCTTAGCAGTAGCAAATCTATCACCACCTTCTGCATGCATGGTGTCAGGTTTAGGTGCAATTACTTGTTCCTGCTGGTCAAGGGAAATGGCCACCGCAGGTATAAACTCCTCAGGGAAAATTGTTTCCTCAGGAGAGGGGGGTGTCAGTAATGCAACTGGTGAGTCTGACTCAAAAGCTTGTTTAATCTGAGAAACTTTTATCACAGCGGCAGAAGCCTGCAGACCACACCCGGATATAGTCGGAGGCTCTCTAGAGACATCAGGTCTGGATTTTGGGGCTTTGGCAGCCATCTCTGATGGAGCTCGTGAACTCAGAGGTTTATCTTTCATCTGAATGATACTATCCTCAGTGTGAGTGATGGCAGCTTTGTGGAATATGGCAGGTTTCTCGACATCCTCAGTTAAACCAACAGGAGACTTTCTCACTCTCCCAGATGTAGTAAAACCACCATCCTCTGCAGCAGCACCACCCTCTGAAAATTGTGCAGGCTCTGCAACTCGAAATGCCACATCAGAGATGCTTGTGACCTCTCCCAGCTTATTTCTAGCAACACATTTGTATGCTCCTGCATCAGTGTATTTAAAACTGTTGATATACAGCCTGTACACTTTATTATCTACCTCAACTCTGTATTTTCCGGCCTTGATTTCGAGGCAAACCTCATCATAATACCATGTGATTTCTGGGGCAGGTTCACCTGTGATTACACACTCTAACACAGCAGTGTTGCCCTCAGAACAGGTAATATTCTCTAATTCACTGACCACATGAGGAGCTTCACCAACCACATCAAAGGAGAAAGTAAATTTATGTTTGACAGTCTGAGAGTCTCCCTCATCGCTTGGCACATCTGAAGTTTTCTCTGTAAAAGCCTGACGTTTGTCCTCGCTGCTTTCATCTCTCATCCCTGGGATAGGAGTGGGAGCAGTAATTCTGATTTCTACAGGTGAAGAGCTAAAAGATTCATCTGAGCAGCGGCGTCTGTGGATCACCGCCTGAGGCACCTGTAGGGTTGCCTTTCCTGAATCCATGTAGGTCTTAAGTTCCGCTTCTATCATGCTCTCCTGGTTTTCCTCACCTTTCTCTAGCTCCTCTGCAACAACCACCTCCCGTGTGACCCCTGACCTTCTCACCACCTTTTTGTCAGAGATCTCGAGAGTGCCGCTGCAGATGGATTTTCCATGTTTATTGGTTATGACACAGTCATATGTCCCCTCGTGGTCTGTCGTTGGATAGAAGACAGTGAGCTTTGATTTGTTAGATTTGCTCATGATATCGTAATCAGGGTTGTGGGCTAATGGGTGGCCATCTTTGAGCCAGGTGACTGTGGGCAGAGGGTCACCCTGGAACTGGCAGGTAAACTCTGACATCTCACCAATTTTAATTTTAACTGAAGATATTTCTTTCACAAATACTGGACGGGAGCCACCAGCACTTGTATCCCCTTCTTTTATCCTCTTAGACTCTTGAGTTTGGTAAACTCCCTCTTTCAAATTTGACTCCTCTTGGACTTTCCTCTCCTCCTTCTTTATAGCTCCGAGTTTAAGGCTTTCTGCACTAATTTCACCACCCTTTTTTGACCTTATCAAATCCCTGCTTCTTTCCTCTCTCCTCACACCTGTAAAATCCTTCTGTTGTCTCCACTCGCTGCTCTCTCTGGTAGTTCCTATCTCCTCTTTCATTCGTCTCTCTTCTCTCACATCTGACTGGAAGCGTTGGCTGCTGGATTTATCAACAGTCACAGCGTATTCCCCCTTGCTCCGCCTACTGTCTTCCTCTCTTCCCAGATCCTCCTGTGGACTATGGCATGGGGAGCGTCTCATGACTGAGAAAAACTCTCTGGAAGGCTTATTAGGACTCTCACCCCGGGCAGGCGCAAGTTCGTATCCCTCACAAGGCACATCAGTAAGTTGGGTTGGAGAGTATCTCTGAACTGGTGAAGCTCCATGACCCGTTCTGTCTTTTACAGGAGTAGATTTTAAATCGTAAGAGCTTTTAATAGGCACACTCACTTGGTGCAGTAAACCAGCATGTGTAGGAGAATGCCTTGTTATGGAAGAAGACTCATGAGGAGGAGATGACTCGTACCCAGTAGCATGTTGAAGAGGTGAAGGTATTTTTGTTGGTAAGGCTCCACCAGCAAGAGTTGTATGTGGAGGTGCAAGGTCACTGGGGTGGGTTTCATGAGAAATGTCACCATGATGGGGTTCACTATCAAATGGAACATGGGACTCAAATGACAACCCAGAACCAGGTTGTTTGCATTGATTGTCCAAAGCCCACTCAGACTCCAGCTCAGCTACTTCCTCTTGTTCGACAACATCTTGTTGCCATTTCAGGATGCGCTGAGCCATTGCTTCCTCCTCACTTACAAAGTACTCACTGTCTCTCTGCAACCTGGTCTCACGGCCCTCTGTCAGCAGCTCGCCAGTAGGCGGCCACTGCAGGCTATCATCCTGCTGATCTTGGAAACCAGCAGGAACTGACTCACTCAAAAGGAACTTCTCTTTGGCTGTTTTTCCTGGGGAAGTCTTACTGCTGCGGACCACTTCAGGTTGTGAAATTGATTCTGAAGCAGGAGCCTCATTTCTTCCAATCTCAGTGTTCCTCTCTGCCTGAATCGGTGAGTAACCCTCCACCCAGTCGGACTCTGGCTTCACAGCTTGCTCTTGTTCCATCAGAACATCCTGTTGCCATTTCATTATTCGTTGAGTCAAGGCCTCCTCTTCACTGACAAACTTCTCACTCTCATTCTTCAGCTCAGAAATGTTCTCCCTTGACAGCTGGAGCTCACGCTCTTCTCCTGTCTTCTCGAACAACATCTTCTCAACTCTGGATTTTGTTCTAGGTGATGACTCAGCTTCCACTTCTGCTGCTCTATCTTTTATTCTGGGTGATTTTTGTGACAGCATGACTGATTCCTCAGTTTCCAATTCTCCTGGTCTGGCTTTCATTCTGGTTTTAATCAAGGGGGCAGAGGCTTTGTCCTGTTCTACTCTACCTTTTACTTTAGGTGACTTAGGTGTTGACATGGTAGCATGGTCTACAGTTGCTCTTTTCTCCACCACCTCCTGCTGGGTGTAAATATGCCCCTCAGGCTCCATGTACTGTGTCTCTGCTGGCATGGGCAGATCAGTTTCAGGGTGGGGTGTCTCCTCTTCTGACATTCGCATGCCTTGCTGCCATTTTCTGATCCGCAGGGCCAGGAGTTTTTCCTCACACTGCATCCGCTCAGCTTCCAGGCTCTTCTCATACTGAGCCCTCAAAGACTCCCCTGCACGCTCCTCTTCATATGGCTCAACTGTTTCTGTTGCAATGCGACCTGGTGTTACAGCTTCACTAAGGAACCTCTCTTTTATAGATTTGACTTGCCTTGGCTTGGGTGACTCTCTGAGTCTGTCCTCTGCCCTGGCTTTTGTTCTAGGCGACAAGTCTGCTTCCACTTCTGCTGCTCTAGTTTTTATTCTGGGTGATATTTGTGCCCGCATGAGTGGTGCCTCACCTTCCATTTCTTCTAATCTGGCTTCCATTGTGGCTGACTTTGTAAGCAAAGAGGCAGACGTTTCCACTTCTTCCCCTCTGGCTTTTACTTTAGGCGATTTGGGTGTTGACCCAGTTGCAGCTTCAGGATTTACCAACCTTCCCTTCATTCTGGGTGATTTATGGAAAGAGGATGGGATGGCCTCAATTTCTATAGTTGCTCTTTTCTCCACCACCTCCTGTGGGATATAAATTTGCCCCGCAGGCTCCATGTACTGCATCTCTGTTGGCATGGGCAGATCAGTTTCAGGGTGAAATGTCTCCTCTTCTGACATCCTACTCCCTTGCTGCCATTTCCTGATCCGCAGGGTAAGGAGTTTTTCCTCACACTCCATCCGTTCAGCTTCCAGGCTCTTCTCATACTGAGCCCTCAAAGACTCCCCTGCACACGCCTCTTCATATGGCTCAACTGCTTCTGTTGTTGCTATGTCTTCTGGTGTTAATGCTTCACTAAGGAACTTCTCCCTGATAGATGGGACTGGCTTTGGCCTGGGTGACTCCATGAGTGACAATTCCTCTTGAGTAGGCACAGTTCTAACAGATTCCCTGCTTTGAGTGTACATTGTAGTTTCTGGATATGCTAATGTTTCAGAGTATGGGACTTCAGGGTGACGTAGCTCGACCTCAACCTTTGCAGCCTCCACCTTTTGGTCAGCAACCGCACTGTGATGTTCACTTACCATCTGCTTGAATCTGACATCTGGTTGAGATTCTACAAAACTCTCAACTTTTTTATCCTTCAGTGTCTCCAAATATCTTTCACCTGATTTCCTTTCTGTCTGTGGCACCAATGTATCAACCAACTCACCTTTCATGATTTGAATGGCCCTGGTTCTGGACTGGGGCTCAAATGAATGCCTCACACGAGAATGAGAGGCCTCCCTGCTTGAGGTTTTACCTTGAAAGTCCCTATGACTCTCTCCCAAATCAAAAGGTCGATTGAAATGCTGGACATCAGGCAGAGAGGCAGGCTTGACCCTGAGCCTCTCCACATAATCTGCATAGCTCGACTCGCTGGCAACTGATTCTAACTCAAACTCAGAGGAGGACATGGTAGAGATAGAAAACCTCTTCTTCTGTTTGACAGCTTTTTGGAGTGTGGTAAGTTTTGTTCTTACCTCGTTGTGAAGGCTCTCAGTGTCACTGAACCTCTCGCTGTATCTGTCGCTGCATCTGTCACTAAACTTGTCACTGAACCTGGCACCAGTGCGCCGGTCACAGTAGATATCACTGAATCTGTCGTTAAAGTGCTCAGACCTCTCAAACATGGGCGGAGGGGACGGGGCGCGCTCAGAGGCAGTCTCCAAACGTTTGGACTCTTTCTCTGACTCTTTTTCTTTTGAATGGGAACCGGACTTAAAGTACACAGTACGCACCAGAGAGTTCTTAGATCGAGATCTTCCTTGATGGACTTTGGACATCTTGTCAAAGGGAGATCCTACACACCTGAGGTCGACCCTAAACTTCCTCTCTTTCCTCTCCTCTGCCATGGCGTCTATGCTTTCATGGGCTTTGGCAGAGCGTCTAACAAAGCCCAGGTAGTTAGCAGACTGCTCTTCCCTCAGCGACACCAAAAGTGATGCTGTTGACTCAGCAGAACCCTCCGTGTTTATCGCCATTACCTTATAACTGCCTGAGTCCTTCTCTTTGATACTATCGATAACCAGAGTGGTAGTGTGCACGTGCATTCTGCTGTCAGTACAGATCCTACGTCTACGCTCTTTAGGAATAGATCTATTATTATGAAACCAGAGGATAGTTGGTGGAGGGCAAGCAACCAGTTTACACTTTAACTCCACTGGTTGTCCTTCAACGACTGACTGGAACTTGAGTTTCTTTGTGAAAGAAGGTTTAATGTTCTCCGTCCACGAGGTAATGGAGGAGGTTCTGCTGGAGCAGCGATTGGCCGACACCAGGCCATGATCTAGGAAGTCCTCGGTGTCGGAGAAGGCTCCTCTCAGCTGTTGAGTGCCGGTGAGTTCTGTGCTGCTGTGTGGTGTTTCTTCTTTGCTTTCATGATAAAACAGCTCTGCAAACAGAACAGACAACTGTCAGAACAACACAGCCTCCAGGGGTAAAAAGAGAGAAAAGGATTTGAATGAATCATTAATGGAAATATTAAATGCATGCTGGGAGTCACAATGCCATAAGAAATAATTTCACTCACCATATTTGTTCGAATAAACGCAAGACTTGATTCTTTTTATTAGAAACCTGCAGGAAGTTTTGATCCTTCTTCTGTGGAAATTTCTTCAAAACATAAATTATTTTATTATCATTAAAAAAACATTATATTTCCAAGATGGGCTGCTAACATTCGCTTGTTTTACTTTTTGATAATTGCTTTGGCTTTATACTCGAATATTCCTTACCTGACTTGCAGACAGGAGAATAAACGCCCTTTCTAATCCTTAAACTTGAGAGGAAATAAATGATGCACAAGTATCAATGAGAGGCAAAGCTCTCCAAAACATATCATATATTCCAAAACTTATACAAATGAAGCTGTAAAATTGGGTGAGAAGGCGTTTATTCGAACTAATATAGTTTACTGGTGTTATTTAGGGTGCAAAACACAGGAATCACATCCCACTATCTGCAAGCCAGGCTAAGAAATATTTTGCAGGAGGAAGATATCAGTTCCAGATGCAGTGAACCTCCATATCTTTTAAAGGGCATTTCAAATCTGGAAGCTTTAAAAGATACATATCCTGCACCTTTTCTGGGAAAAGATCAGAGGAACCTTCATGCCAAAACGAAACGAACTTTTGGATGCAAACCGCAAGTGTCAAAAACTGGTACAAGCAAGTTCTACCAGTGCTCGCCTAGGGGGAAACCATGGAATATTAACAGAATAAGAGCAGGTAGAATAATACAGACAAAAGGAATTTTCTATCAAAACACATAAAGATGACATGCTACTGTGGAAATTCAAAGATCACTTAAAGGGACAGTTCAACATAATGACATATTTACAAACTCTAAAAGCAGTCTGTGAATGCAGGCCAACTATAATCCAAATAATCCATAACACATGCATCCACACATCTGTTTTGTTTCTCCACTAACTCAACAGTTTCTCCACTTAAAAAACATCTTCAATGAGCCAAAGCTTGGATCAAAGTTACCCACTGACAGACTACTTTCGAAGTGAAAAATTAATCAAGTAAAACAGAAATCTGGTTAAACTGTCCCTTTTCCATTGTGCCTGCTTCTCATGTGTGATAATAATTTTGTGCTTTTGGATATATGATGGTAAGAAATCTGACGTGACCTTACCTTTGACTTCCTGTTCAATCTTGGCTTCAATCTGCTCTCTCACATGAGTCACTGTTAAGGAAAAAAGATAACATTAATTCAGATTTCATCAGTACAGTGTGAGCACATTGATCAAATGCAGGATAGATCCAGTGAGGGTCTTCAAACCTTCACACATTCATTCTCATTAGGAGGTGATGTCCACCTCTGACACTGGATTTCCACCTCTATCATTTTTCTTTGCTGGACTCAAATTTATTTTCTGTGTTTGGGTTCCATCAAGGTTGATCCATGAATTGAGGAAACTTAAGCTATCATCGCAAAATGTTTCTTTTAACAAAACTTGAAAACAAACATGATCCAATTAAAGTAGAGCTATCAACTAGAACTACAATACTAAAGTAGATTTAAAACCATGAGCACCACATATGTAAAATAAAAATTTAGTGTCAAAGTTCATTCTTGATCATAGAAATAGTAGTTTGACAAAATAAACTTAACTCATGTTCCATTTACTAGGTTTTTCCAGAGCTTGAAACTCAAAAACAAAAAAAGCAAAAACTGGTAAGTGGACCTTGAGTATATATTCTTTTGTCAAACAAATAAATTGGCCTAGTCTGTGATTCAAGTGTAGCCCTGCCCACCTCCACTATTTAAAACACAGCACTGGAACCTGCTATCACTTTCGAATTAATTGTTCAGTATTTTAATAAAGGGACTAAAACTAAATCCAACAGGCCTTTCACACCAAAAGCACAAGTAAAATCCCTGATGAACTAGAGCTGTGCAGCATAAGACTAAGTGGAGCCACGACTGTTTGAGAGTAATACTGCAACAATAATGACCTATAACAATACTTTGGCAAAATAATCTCAGCTCAATGTCCACTTGTGAGGGTTTCCACGGGCTGTCAACCGCATCTCATGGTCTACCAGTAGATGGAGTTGGCTCAGTTGTTGGTTCAGTTGGTCGTATATGGGTTATCTGTTATCACTAGGTTTGGTTACCGATCACATTTGAACCGATATGGTACCGGTACCTGGAATTCGGTAGCAGTACCCAACAGTACCTTTTTTTTGTAGTTTACTCTCTATAATAACAAAAATGACCAAACTTCTCTCACTACCGCAGTGCTTACATACTGTAATTTTTCCCTGTGAAAAGTTTCAGAGCGACAGAGCATCCCCGCAACCACAGTAACTCACTGTCACTCCTGCCAGTCTGCACACGAGAGGTGAGACACTGCTGCCAGAAGAGCCACTGACTCTTGTCTGTCTGTTCACTCTCAGTGTCCTTTTAAACGAGTTAAACATTTGTTGTTGAGAAACTGGACGTGTGGCGTGAGAGCTTGTGAAAACTGTCAGTTGAGTGAGTCTCATGGTCAATGCGTGATAGTTGACAGTCCTGTGGCTAATGCTAGTAAAAATGCTAAAATAACGTCAATCAAGACACCGAAAAAATCCCAGTTATCTCGAACAACAACATCTCCAACTAGCTAATTACCCGAAGATGTCAATGAAGTTGTCAATGCCTCACTTTAAGTTTCGTCTTCCTTGGAGGGTTCAACTTCTTCTGCGCTGGCTGCAGGCGTGCTAACGTGGCTGCTGCAGGGGACTTGGCTTTCAGGCCATCAAACATGGTACACTCTTTTAGATATATTTTGTTTGTGACCAGGTGTTTCCTCAGGTTAGACGTGTTGCCCTGACCTGCTTTGCATGGCGCATTACAGCAAGTGTTGTCTGTGTCGAGTTTTGAAAAGTGTAAACAACACTTGCGACCACTTTTGGTTCACCATTGCACTGACTCACTGATGTGAACAAGCTGCAGTGGTGACATAGTCTCGCTCTCTCAGGTACCAAAATTTGGCACAGATTTCACGTGAATCGTTACTCGACGTAATTCGGTCGGTACCCTTAAAAGTACCAAGTTCGGTACCCAACCCTAGTCATCACCTGACCAAAGTTTCATACTTAGGTCACATGATGGCCATCAACCAATTCAAGAATTAATTGCTCATATAACAATACTGTGTCAGGTCTTCTTTAACTTGTTCTTTTGTTACTTGCAGTGGTAATGGCTTTTAATTACCTTAAACTGGTTTGTACAACTGGTTTGTATTTTCATGATTTCTTGACACCTAGTACTTAAGAGCAATAATAGCTTCAAATTACACAGTTGACGGACAAAAACGACGGGATCCAAATGCATAAGACAAACAGATTAGAGTGCCATTTGTCTGCCAAAGAAGTTTGTGACTCATACTGGTATTTAACCTATATTTTTTGAGAAACTAGATTCTGAGGTGAGAAATCAAGCAATGCAAACACACATCTGTAAGAACATGGTGAAAAAGAAAAGAAAGAGCAAGTTATATAGACATTACAAAACACAGAGGCACCAAGTGAATCAGACAAAGAAGGGTTTGAGTTTCCTGGAGGATGCAGGTACAACAGAGAGGGTATACATGTGAATTTCATGAGTTTTCCTGAACGGGAGAGGAGAGGAGGGTGATGACGGAGAGGATGAAGGATGTTGGAGAGATGAGTTTGTTCCAGTGGGGAGTGATGAGGAAGGTGGAGCAGAGAGGAGAGGTGATAATCCCATTATTCAAACAAACCGGTGCATTCATGAACAAAGTGGTTCCTCTTTCTGGAACCGTGAGGTTAGTCAAATCCGGAAGAGGGCTGAGGGATGTCCCGATCAAGCTTTTTTTTCCAGGGTCAATTTAAGAAAACAATCGGCAGATCTACAGTTTTGGCCATTTGGAAGTAATGTCGCCATTGCATAATTTATCCATCAGAGAGCATTGAAAAATGTATTTTTCAACTGTAGGAACTCCTGCCCAGTGCATATCTTAGTCGCAATTCTTTGTAAAAACACTTTTAAGGGATCCTGATCAAAAATGTTTGAGTTCGTTATGTGTTTATATAAAAGAAGAGAGGGGAAATGAAACATCAAATTGATATCAATATTGACCAATCCTGGATTCTATATAGCCAACATGGGCTTCCGGGTAGTAATTTCTGCCGATACCAAGTCTGATTTGATTCATCTGTTTAGAGTTTTGTACTGATTTTATCACACTTCTGTTTAATTCTGAGTTTGTTTTGTTCTCTGTCTTAAGTTGTTAGTCTGTAACTCATTTTTATTGCTGCTTATCTTGGATAGGACACTCTTGAAAAGTATATTTTTAATCTTGAGGCTTTGGTGGTTGAATAAATATTTAAAGCAGACATTAAATAGATCTGATACTCATTTTTGCAGACTGGTTCAGGACATCCCTTGAGGTGTTTTGTCTAGAGACGATAAGGAGGTGTTTAAGGAGGGTGAATTAATCTAACAGGAAGAGAAAAAGGTTTATTTTAGAGTGCGGTTTCAGAGGGAATCTGGCTGCAGCCGACGGATCCAGAAGTTACCTTCTTCTTCTTCTTTGGATACGGTGAGGGTGGCCGAGCATGCGGTCTCTCCAGCGTTATTGGCTGCCCTGCAGGTGTACTGCCCCGCATGCTCAGAGAAAGCATCGACTATGATGAGCATGGCGGTGTTCGTCACCTCATCGAAATGAAACACGACGTTCTTGGTGGGCTGAACTGGCTGCCGGTTGTGGAACCAGCTTATCTCTGGCTTCGGCATGCCGGACACACATGCGTGAAAGCGGGCCACCTCCCCGTGTGGCACCGTGCAGCTTGTGATTGGCTGGATGAAAACTGGCTTTTGGCCAATGGAAGGTTTCTTTAGACTAGTGAGGCTGGTGGAGACATGCCACTGAGACTCAGCAGGACTGTCCAGTGTTTGTTTTTGCCCTGAAAGGAAGCATGTTCATTGACTTTATGCGCTTTATTTGAATTACATTCATCCCAGTCAGCACAGTTTGGTGATTTTCAGTTTGAAACCAGTCTGCGTTTGGTGGAAAGGAAGATGTTCAAATGTATAAAACAACCTTTTTTTGACAAGTGACATTTCTGGCCATGAGAATAATGAGGAAGCAAAGGAAGTAGTAGTGTGATACAGCACAGCAAAACCTCTTAGGGAAGAGGTCGGGGTCAGCGATTGGGCGTAAAGTGTCTTGACTTTAACGTGGAGACCAACCAACAGTCGAGAGTTAAGGTATTTCCACACCAAATGTGAATGTACAAGCACCAAGTGCAACCTTTTGGTTCTATTGCTTCTTGCAAAGCAAGGACTTGTTGGCTGCTAATACGGTCATCAAAATGCTGTCGATTGTCTTTTCACCTTCAAATCACTGAACTGGTGCTCACTGGGACATGCTTAAGTTTCAGTAAAGAAAAGAAGAACAGCACTGTGATCTGGTGTCGTAACTCCACCACAGCAGGAACAACATCTACACATGGGTGACAAATCAGAGTAAAAACCAAAATAAAGATAATTCCATATTTTGTGTTTTGATGATAGTCTAACACTTTGCTCCAAAACCTAGCATAGGACTTCAGTTGGGTTGAGATCTGGTAACTGTGACGGCCGCAGGATGTGACTGATTGAACATTTTCCTTTTCATTAAAGCAGTGAGCCCCTGAGCCTGTATGGAAGCATCTCCATTCATTTCTACATTCATTTATTCAGGTTTTTCCTTTATTTGTTACACTTCTGTATATTAACACTACGGAAGCTGACAATGGCCACTGTCAGCTGGTTTTCTCAACGAAATGTTTACGATATTTCCATTTACTTTACTGATATTGCAATATAAGATGACAAATACAGATAAGATTTACTTCTATATCTAAATCCCTTTTTTTCCTCCCTGTAAAACATTTACATTTTTTGAATTTGAACATTTGAATATTTTGAACGACTCATTTCACACTCCACTGACAGATCAATTGTGCTGTCGATACATTTTACTAAGAGCCCCAAAAAATATTTTATATCTTTTTATCTGATCATTGAATCCTAATCTCAGAGTAACAGGCTCAAAAACTAAATTGTTGTGTTACCTGGAGATAACAAACGGGGAACATGATCTACAAATAACATCTGACGTGTTGAAGATGAGATAACGGACAGCGTATACAAATGATTGGTAACCATGACTACTATTGGCGTCTGTTATTTACCTTTACAGTGTGAGTCAGTGAAGGGGTAAAAACAGCATTTCTGGTGGTAACAAACTTACCGTCCAGTGCGAGAGTGGCGGAGCAGGACACGGTTCCAGCGTTGTTTGTGGCCACGCAGGTGTACTGGCCCTCGTCCTCCGGGTAAACCCTGGAGATCTCCAGCTGACAGCTGTCGTCAAACTGAGACATCCTGAAGAAGTCTGACTGCTTGATCTCCTTCTCCTTGTGGAACCAGCTGATCTTCACATCTGTACGGAGGACAAAGGAAAAGAAGGTTTGTGGTGGCAGGCTGGATTTTGTGATGAAACAGCCCTGACAGAGCTGAGTGGACGGAGAGCCGGAGAGTCCAACATGGTCCATCCAGTGCAAGAGCAAATACAGAGAAGCTCAGAGAGACATTGTTACCGACTAGTGCGAGCATGTTTCTGGCTGGCTGGTGTGTTAGCGGTTAGCTCACCAGCTACAGTAGTTCACCAGCTAGCCGTGAGAGTCTTCACTACGTCATCAGAGTATATTTCAGCTAGGCGTGGCTGAATTTCGCTGTGTCACTTTTTGGAGTGACCAGGCCTTAACAGCAGGTGGGAGGAGCGGCTGGTTCTGGAAGGGAATTTCCACGTTCTGTATTTGCAGTTACATTTTTTTCTTTAAACGATCTCCTCAGTGTTACTGAACAAAGAAAATGCGAGACTCTCCCGGATCATGTAACAATCATACAGGTTTATGTTCTAACCATCAGTTCAACTTTGTTTCTGACAAATCTGTTTTGTTCTTCTTCTAAATACTACAATACCCATGAGCCACAAGGAGTGCGTCAGAGCGTCAGTGAATTCAAAACGCTGTGTCGCTGAATTTGTGAACATGACCACACCACCAGCGCAGGTAACAGAATGTGGAGCTCTGTGACTGGATGTTTGTTACTGAAATGCACCCTGGGAGTCGTAGTTAACTTCTCGCCTTCAGTTTTTATGTCCACAGGCTTCTTGTACCTTTGACTTTTTAGCGAAGAACCAGATGTTTTAACACAGTTGTTCATCTTTTGATGATTCAACAGGAGAGTTTCATGTCCATCAGAGACTTATGAGACTAGAAGCACCTAAAATAACTCTAATTTGATGAGCTTCTGATGAGCTGAGATGATTTGTTTGCAAAATCATTATTTTATGTACCATATGAAATAAAAACAGCTATGACCCGCCACTAAACCTGCAATAACTGATTTTTCTGTCCACTTGTTTTCAGCAGAAGCAAGTACTGAACACAACTTCAACATATTAAGCTTATTGCCGCCTCCAGCAGCTACAGTCAGTGTCACATGACGCTTCATCAGGAGGCGTGTCAGAGTCACATGACGCTCCGTCAGGAGGCGTGTCAGAGTCACATGACGCTTCATCAGGAGGCGTGTCAGAGTCACATGACGCTCCGTCAGGAGGCGTGTCTGTGTCTCCTGATGGACGTCAGTCCGGTCTTCTCTCCGTCAGCTCTGTGTTTGGTCTCCAGCAGCTGCTGAGGGAAACATCTGGCTCTTTAGCAGCTAGATGCTCCGCTACGTTCAGCAGCTGCTCTCTGACTGCGTCTGGCTGCTGTTTGCTGCTGAGCAGGAAGCGTTCAGAGGCTTTTTACAGCTTCTTCTTCTCTGGCAGCGACGCTCTGAGAGCTGAGAGCGAACCAGAGCAGCAGCAGACGAACAACGAGCTGAAACTGTGAAGCTCCGTGAAGCCGAGCTGCAGGTTCAGCTGATGGTTCAGGTTCACCGACACGCTGTCAGGTCGTACATCATTATTATTAACATCGATTATAGCTGCTTTTAAGTAAGAGTTTAGTTTTCTTACCGTCTCCGCGGACTCTGCACTGGAAGCGAGCTGGTTCTCCCTCGCGGGCTGAGGTGCTGGCGATGGGTGAGATGACGACAGGAGGAGCGACGGTGGCAGCCGAGTCCGGAGAGACCACCTCTGAAACTACAGCACACACACACAAACCTGCATCTATACGTGTCCCGGTGGTTTGAAATATTTCCCTGCTCATGTTTGTCTTCGCTCCACAGGTGTAACATCCCATCTTACCTTCCACGTTGAGCGCTGCAGTGCTCGTGGCAGTGCCGTAGTCGTTCTTGGCCTCGCAGTTGTAGACGGCGGCGTCCTCGGGGAACACTTCGATCAGCAGCAGCGAGTGCTCGTTGCCGTCGTGGAGGAACTTGCACTTGAAGCCTGGAGACAGAGCCTGGGAGTTTTTGTACCAGAAGACCTGAGGCTGAGGAATGCCGCTCACCTGCACCGAGAAGCGAGCCGGTTTACCAGCCTCCACCGACTGGGGCTCCATGTGGCGGAGGATCTGAGGAGGCTCCGGGACTGAACCAGACAGGAAATAAAGATTTCGTGAGCCAGGACAGAAGAGAACTGTTATCACGTTCCTCATGATTTTAATGACAAGTACACAGCGTGATAAAAATAAAACACTTCACTGGACTTTTAATGTGAACTTTGGTGTGAACTGGTTCTAACGCTTGAAGCAGACATGACACGGTATCAGCCTGTCAAAGCAGAAGTGTTGAGGAAAGATGTTTCACTGTCTCGCTTCAACACACCAAGAATCACGTGACCACCAGGAGCTGGATTTGAATCAGTAATCAATAATTAACAGCAGAGCTGTAGACCGTTTTTATAATAGAACCGTGATCAAACTAAATATAAACAACTATATATATAAATATTATATTCTGACTAAATGGTCTTCATTGGTAATAAATGCAATACCAAGGGTTGACCAGCAGGGGTCGGCATTTCGACTGTATCAAACACAAACACCAAAATCCGAAGCATTGGCCTGTTGCTCTGACAAAACATGTAATATGAAGATGACACCTTCGGGGAGTTGTGACGGGCATTTTTCACCATTTTCTGACATTTTACAGACCACAAATGACCACAAAAATCAAAACCTCAGCTGAAATCAGTCAGTTTGGATTCAGCAGATATGGTGAGTGATTCATCTAAACACCGTGGTCCTGATAACAGCCTGATCTCCTGATTCATTTAGGCCGAATCTGATTTGATTCCTAAAGATTTGATTACATCAGATAAACCCCAGTATTGTATTAATATTAAACTGTCTGCAGTGCAAATTACAGGCTCAAACTCGTTTAGAAATGTTCAGTCACATTAGGCAACAAAGGAAAACAACCGCAGTCTCCATGTGACCGAGAAACAAACACCGTGCTGGTCGACTCACTGTTGACTCGGAGGTGCATGGTGCTCCTGTTTTTGCCGGCGATGAAGGTGTACTCCCCGGCGTCGCTCCTGTAGGTCTCAGAGATGGTGAGGCGGTGCAGCTTCCTGATGGTGACGTAGTTGAACCTCTCCTCCACCGAGAACTGGATCTCCACCCCATTCCTCAGCCAGCGCCCCTCCACGTCGTCCTCGTTCACCTCGAACTCGAAGGTCGCTCTGTGTTTCTCCAGAACCTGCGAGAGGAAGAGGAGGGATTCAGGTTTCTGCTGATGAAGCGATGACTCCAGCTGTTCTTCATGTTGGTCCTGAGGGGAGGGTGACACTGCTCACCGTTATCGCTGCACTACCCTCGCTCTACTACTGAAGTCTGTCTGCACGTAACTGATTATCTTCCCTGGAAATATAATGTTGTTTTCTGCCTTTAGATCTAGTTTTATATGTTTTATTGTTTGATTCTATTCTAATTGAACTATGTGAATATCGGTGTAATCCTTCTCTGCGCAGTGTGGACTGTGCTGTTCACTACAGAGTTCATTC